>NW_013667776.1:92919-119813 GCF_000517525.1 Limulus polyphemus
CTTAACTTCAACAGAACGTAACTCACATTTTACATATAAAGTCATTCTTCCTCCCATTTTAATACTCTTTCTCTATTAAATAGTTTGTAACTATATTTCAAATAAATTTCTGTCATCAAAATCATCTAAGTTTAACCATGTTTCAGTTATTCCCATTATATCATAATCCTCCATTCTTACCAGTGCTCTAAAGTCATCTATTTTATTTCTTATACTTCTAGCATTACAACAGTAACAATTAAGCCTATCCTTATAACAAGTTCTATACTCATTTCCTATGCTAATTTTTTATCTGCCTTTTTGCATTTAGTTTTTCCAGGCTCTCACCACTGTCTAGTCCTAGTTTAAAACTTTCCTTACAACTGAGTTAATAGCCTTAGCAAACAAGCCAGCCCCTAATCTATTTAAATGTAAACCATACATTCCAAAAAGGTCCCTTCCTCCACTGAACTGCTCCCATAAGTCCAACCTGCCAATCTGCTCATCCTTACAAGTTACATACTAACCTAAGCCTAACATCCAACCCCAGTGACCTACTTATAACTTCATACCTACAGTTAATTCTGGGCAGTATCCCTGACAAAATTAAGTTATGGCCTTTTTCTTTAAATGCTATTATCAACCCCTTGTACTTATTAATTAGCTCCTCTGACCTTCCTTTCCCTACATCATTAGCCCCTACATGCACCAACAAAACTGCATCTCTGCTAGATCCCTTTATTATATCTCCTGCTTTATCAGTTATATCTCCCACCTGTGCCACTTGGTAGTATAATCTCAATCTTTTCTCCCTATTTATCCCACAGACTGTCCTATCCACATTCCTTGTCAAGGAATCACCTATAACTATAAGTAACCTCTTTATCATCCATATCCTTCTCTGACCCTTTTGTTTTCCTTCCCTCTAATAGTTCCTCATCTGCAGAAGCCAAGGGCTGAAATTTGTAGCTCAATATGATTCATATGCCATGGTTACATCATGGTGTTCCAACTCTATGATATTGAAAGTTCAAACTTCATAAGTTCATTATGTTCATACTTACATCTGTAGAAACCAAAACCATTTTGCCACTTCTAATAATTAAAGCCAAATAAGATCACCTGTGGAATGTTTCAAATTATTTTACTTAAAATGTGAAATATATTTTCATTATCAAGTAAAAACTATGTCACTGTTAACTTTTGTCTCTTTTTCACAATCCCACCTGTAAATTCATCATAATGCGTTTAGCTGTAGCCAGAATATTATATCTGTATATAAGACTTTGGCGCGTTTCATAAAATCTGCGCGTTATCAACTTTAGGGGTCGTTTAAATATTACATACGCAATTTTAAGATAAAATTTAAAATGTCTTCTTTTTAATATAACAAAAATGGGCGCCCACAAAAATATTTTCAAGGGGGGGGGGAAGCACATATGTAGGGGATCATCTTTTACAGTGTAAGCCAACAAACTAAAAGAATATGTGTTATTAATGCTTAAACGCGAACACAAATTTGCAATTTTAATAAAAATTACTAAAAATATTTAGTTTAACTATGATGTTAAGTTTACATCTTAATATGTAAATTTTTTGTGAAATGTAAGGGGGCAAAGGCCACCTATTGCCCTTTCCTGAGGGCGCCCCATGGTAACGCACAGTATATATAAGCCACCCCACCCTTCTCAATTGCGTGACGCTATCATCCATCTCTAAACCACACATACATACGTAATAGTTATGGTTTAAAAACCGAGTTGAAGGTGCCTTTAATCATTTACCTATCCAAATTCAATTCCTATTTTATCTAATTATCATTGTGAAAAGTGCAGCGTTAATATTCTATTTCATGAAATGACTTGAAGGTATACTACAGATATTTGTGACAATTTTAAATCTATAAATGTGATTGATAGACATGTCATATGACAATATTAGCTGAAGGTATACATAGGTAAATATTGTTTTCTTCTTCTTTCCTATATTACAATAAGATTGTGTATCATTTTACATTTCTAAAGGCCAGTATTGACTTCAATAATACAGCTTGTTAGAGTAACAGTGACAAACAGACTGGCCCGGCATGGCCAGGTGGTTAGGACGCTCGACTCGCAATCTGCGGGTCGTGGGTTCGCATCACCATCCCACCAAACATGCTCGCCCTTTCAGCCGTGGGGGCATTATAATGTGATGGTCAATCCCACTATTCGTTGGTAAAAGAGTAGCCCAAGAGTTGGCGGTGGGTGGTGATGACTAGCTGCCTTCCCTCTAGTCTTACACTGCTAAATTAGGGACGGCTAGCGCAGATAGCCCTCGTGTAGCTTTGCGCGAAATTCAAAAAACAAACAAACAAACAGACAAACAGACGTTAAATCAACAGAAGACATGAACTGGATCAGCAATATTAGTTCTGGTAGCGTTGTTCTTAATGGTGTAAATGCGGTGTATATTAATTTAATATGCAAAAAGATTATAACATCGTTAAAAATACAGAAAAGACCTCAGCATAATTACTAACAAACCATCAGGGGACTTTTACTACCATTCACAGCTGTATGTACAAAGATACCCAATAGTGCACTAAATATTAAACGCTAAATTTTGGACATATATATGGACTTGTAAATAATGATTGAGGATTTTCCTTTCTGTACAACATTTTTAAATGTCTGTTTTGTTGTTGAGCATAAAGTTACACAATAGGCTATTTATGTTTCGCCCACTACAGGTATCGAAATCTGATTTTTACCGTCATATTTTCAAATGTAAGTAACCGGTTACTTCTCATAAAAGGTCTGAAAACACAGATTAACTGTAATCGTGCATATAGTTATGTCCAATTAATTTATTTACATTATTTAAATATTTCAACAACTTATCCTTTATGTCCGGAAACACTATAGTAATCTACTTTTTTTAAAAACACTAATTTGTGGAATAAGAAGGGTGACAACTTTGTTAAGTTCTCCTCGTATATATATATATACATCAATAGTAAAATAGAACACTTGTTTCCTTGCAAAAAAAAAATCTTAGATTATTTTCATCTCATTATGAAACAAGTATCAATTCTATAGATCTAGTAACAAGCTTCTTGATTAAACTCAAATTACACTGTTTAAGCCTAAAACAACTATAAACTATGTAGAATTATTTATTATTTAAATTCTGCTAAAATAGAGAAACTGCTTTTGATGTGAAAATGTCAAAAGCTTCATCAACATATTTCTATGATAAAGTGATTTGAAAGTATCTGAGCACATTTATCCAACCATCATTTTCAGTTGTTACTGCTAACTCGAAACCCATAATGAATCTATCAAACTTATCATAGATTTCTTTATTAAACTATAATGTGATTATTTTGCAGCAAAATATATTAATTAGTAAACAAGTATGTTAAACCATTTCGTATCATTACGTGTGTTACTTTAATTTTCACATAAAACATTATAATCACATGTAAGGCAAATAATCTTGAATGGACATACTTAAAGCATTTGAACCACATATTCAACAGTCTTCAGACCACATACAAAAACGTCATTCAAATTAAAAACCATAAAATTAATAATTCTATACCATGTGTAGATTATCATTAAACAGTATACCCAAAAGTTGTGCAGCCTCGTAACAAAATGTACATTATTGTTAATGTTTAAAATTGAAGATTATAACCTTAACTTTATATTATTGTTTTTGAAATTAGAATCACTAGGTGAATAATATCTTCAGTCGATACACTTTCTTGTTAACTATTACAACGAAAAAGATGAACAGCCTATCACTAAGCGCTGTAGTGCTTAGTATTTATGGAGAAGCCGAGAAAATATGGCTGCCGCAGTCAATCAATTACTGTGTGATGCTTACGATAACTCCTGAAGTTGTGTTATAGGTTTATTTGAGTACCTAATTTCCATTATCGAGTATTTCACAGCTTTTGAAACTCCCAATAGCAAGTGAAAAGTGTTGCTAAAGTTGAGAACTGGGAACTAGCTTTCTTTTTTTCTTTTCCCATGCTAGTCAAAATATGACTTTAGCATTGGCTTTAGTATGACAGAACAGCATTTTAAGAGTACTTGGTAACATACTATCATTAAGCATGGTAGTGCTTAGTATACATGGATGGGTCGAAAAAAAAATAACCGCTGCATTGAATCACTTACTCTCTGATGTCTACAATAACTCCTAAAGTTCAGTTATAGGTTTATTTGTGCACCCAATTGCCATTCTCGATTGTTTCACAGCTAGAATAATAGTAATATTATCCTGTTCTTCAACCACGCGTATTTGTGTGGGGAAATGATAAAAAGAAAACTACTACTGAGCTGTGAGTTCAGTTTATAAGCATATATAATTTTCAAGTTTCATAACACGACGTTTTGGAACAACATGGAACCTATTGGTCCATCTCGGCTGTTACATCTTCTAAACTAAATTAAAATACATTAATTAAAAAAAAACAACTTAAAGCCAGCCCTTATCATTCATACACTTATCAAGCTTAAACTTATATAAATTTACTGCCTCCACAACGCCAGAAGGCAGCCCATTCCAAAGGCCAGCCACCCTCTTAAAAAATAACTGACTTAGCTGAAGATGACTCCTAGCCTACCAAAATTTATATTTATGTACCCTAGTCCTACTGTTCTCACCGTTTAAGTATGAAAAAAGATGATACATCAACACTATCAATTTCCTTTACAATCTTAAATACATCAATCATGTCCCCTCTAACTGTTCTTTTTTCAAGAGAAAAGAAGTTGAGAGATTTCAATCACTCCTCGTATGACAACCCCTCAATCACAGGCACCATTCTAGTAACCCTGCTCTGAACCCTTTCCAGCAATTAAATATCTTTCCTTGGGTAAGGAGCACAAGAGTGAACACAAAATTCCAAATGTGGCCTTATCAGTTATCTATACAATGAAATAATAGCCTCTTTAGACTTGTATTAAACATTTCTGTAGATACAACCTAAAATCATATTTGCCCCACCACAAGCAACAGCATACTGCTTCGATGGCTTTAGAGACTGATCAACTATTACATCAAGATCAATTTCTTTCATGACACTGTTAAGGTTATTCCCATCTAAATTAAACTTATAATTCAAATTATGATAACCCACATGCAATATCTTGCATTTATTATAATTAAAACACATTTTCCATTATTTTGCCCAACTCACTAAATGATCTAAATCCTTTTGTAAATCAGCAGCATCCTCTTCACAGGTAGCAACACCCAAGACCTTAATATCACCTGCAAATTTAAGTAATTTATTGACCATTATTTCATCAATGTCAATCAAAAAGAGCAAAGATCTTATGACTGAGCCCTGAGGTACCCACATGTAACATTAATCCAGTTTGACTGAACTCCATTTGTAACAACCCTCTACTTTCTTACATCCAGCCACTCTTCTATCCAATTTGCTAACTTTTCTCCACACCTTATAAAGATAAATGTTTTTACAAGCCTTTTATGTGGCACCTTGTCAAATGCTTTTTTGAAAATCCAAGATACACCAAATCTACTCTCCTACCTTCATCTACATAAGCAGTAACCTTTTCAAAGAATGTCGAAAGATTTGTAAGGCAATATTTTTTCTTAGTGAAACCATGTTAACAACACAACATAATTCTAGCCTTTGTTAAATGACTTTGCAAAGCATCTTTTATCAGACTTTCCAAAACTTTTCTCACAACTGATGTGAGCCACTTACTACTATTTTTGTCAGTCCTTCAATAGTGGGCAGATACCAAGGGATTGGAAGTTAGCTAATGTAACTCCTCTTTACGAGGGAGGCAATAAAAATTGTCCAATTAGTTTTAAATTAGCTGTTACAGATGAGTTAATAGCCTTAGCAAACAAACCAGCCCCTACTCTATTTGAATGTAAACCATCCACTCCAAAAAAGATTCCCTTCCTCCACTGAACTGATCCGAAAAGTCCAACCAGCCAAACTGCTCAACCTTACTTAGTAACCTAGTACTAAGACTAACATTTAGCCCGAGTGACCTACTTATAACTTCATCCTTACAGTTAATTCTGAGTAGTAACCCTGACAAGATTAAATTATGGCCTTTTTCTTTAAATGATTTTAAAAACCCATGTACTTATTAATTAGCTCCTTTGACCTACCTTTCCCTACATGCACCAACAAAACTGCATCTCTGCTAAATCCCTTTATTATATCTCCTGCTTTGTCAGTTATATCCCCCACCTGTGCCCCTTGGTAGTATAATCTCAATCTTTTCTCCCTATTTACCCCACAAACTCTCGTATCCACATGCCTTGTCAAGGAATCACCTATAACTATAACCTCCTTACCATCCACATCCTTCTCTGACCCTTTTTTCCTTCCCTCCAATAGTCCCTTGTTTGCAGAAGCCAAAGGCTGAAATTTGCTGCTCAATAGAATAAGCTCATTACAATTAAATTCACTATTTTTCGTCCTAATAGTATTCTTTTTAACTTCCTGAAGTCATTGTTAGCTTATGTATTCCTTGCATGTAAAGCTTAAGATCCTGTTGAATAAGCCTTCAGTGGCACAGCGGTATGTCTGCGGTCTTACAACACCATAATCTGGGTTCTGATACCCATGGTGGGCAGAGCACAGATAGCCCATTATGTAGCTTTGTGCTTAATTATAAACAATTCAAACAAACAAACCTCTTCAATAACAGTTTTATTTCTGGTGGCTAGATAATAGCACAAATTGTTCTTATCTAATGACCATTTGTGGCTTTTCATTGCTCAAACATGATATCTGCCAAAACAATTTCAGTAAAAATAAAGAAATAAATACAAATTTAATCTAAATTAATACTCAAGGTATCAAGGATATCATTTATTTATGTAACTGACAGATCTGTGTACTTTTTTATTGATTGATGTCTGAGTTCTTAATTATCAAAACAAGACATTATATAGAAGTCTATTTTTCTTCAAATTTTTAGTGGGGCCAAGTCCGATAGCTGTATGTGTATGCGTGGTATCGTAATTCATTGTCTGGGATCTGTATGATATCCTCCCTATTAATCGACATGACCCTAGCAGTGAGTTGCGGTGAAATTGGAAGGTGTGGGTTCTGTAAGTATATCCCAGTGCTCCGGGGTACTTGTTTCATCCTGAAGGAACCATTTCAGCTTAACTTGCCCCGATGTAATCCAAAATTAGAGAAACTGACAAAACTGATATGCTATTAACAATATATATTACCACTGAATTATAAAAATAAAACAAATGTTCACTTATCAACCCACTCCAATGAAATTGCTTATAAAAAAAGAGGGGAAACAATAAAAAATGGCAAAAAATTAAGTGTGATATAGGGATGGCAATGCCAAAAATTATAGAAGTATCCAGTATGTACTGAGTCAATCTCACAAGCTTATGGTTATTAGCCACTGTAAAATTGTACATCAAGACTGTATATTCAGTTTAAATGCTTTTATTCAAACCTGAATTCATGAAACTGACAGGAATTCAACATTTTAGTTGTAGGTAAAAGTTATTCTTGGATAGATGTGGCTTCTTATATATGGATTTTTGTATGGTTTTGTGTATCTATTCCTATCTTGTTTCTGTACTTTTTTGGCATTGCCATCTCTGCATCGTACTCAATTTTTCGTTTTTTTTTATTACTTCTAGAGTATATATACCTATATATCCTGGTATGGCATTAGAAATACATGACAGACAATGTTCTGACTTGCTTACAAGTCAAGTGACCGACAGTAACAGCTATGTTGTCCCAAGGGAAAGGGCACACGAACCTTGAGAGTGGAATGATTTTTGAATGTAGAATTAATGAGATGGTTGTAGGAGGTATTTCAGCTAACTTGCTCATACTCACCTCCAATTTAGATAATGTTATAATAAAAATAAAGACCAACGGATGACTCAGGAACACCTCTCAAACATTTCTTAATATTTACACAATTTTGAATATGCTGTAAATAAAAAATACACAGCTTGTGTTCAATTTATATGGCAGAGCTCAACGAGAGTTCATAAGAACTTGGGGGCTATAGGGACAGTCGCACCCCACCCTTCCCAAGCTGAGGCGGAATCCCAAAATGGCAGTTTCTGTGAATCATTTCAAGTTAGGCCAGATTAATACATATATACAAATAACACTATAGTGGAACCTCCGACTGAATTGGGTGACACACTCGAGATCACTCTTCCTTGTGCCCTTCCCCCAATCCTTGTGTGAAATAATGATGCTCCTGATTCAGAAGAGCAGGTCAGAACACTGGATATTTTGTTGCTACTTTTTTTTTGATGGAGCTGGATCCCATAAGCTTCTCTTCACAGCATGAATGCGGAATATCAACTCCATTGATGCATTGAGTGTTGAAGTTAAGGTGAAAACAATGGAAACCAGCTTCAGACTGGTGAATCCTACTAATCATTGTTTGTATCAGACAGATTTGACTGCAACCTGGAAAACACTTTAGATACAGTAGGTGTTGTCCCAACTGTGAAAAGTAGGTGAGTATAGATAGTATCGTGCTTTGAGCATCTTTTATATTGTTTGAAATTGGTCCACAGATAAAATTCGTACGTGCCTTATCACGATGTCATATTCTGTTCAATACTGTTCTACATACATTGATTACATGCTTTGGGGACTTAGCATGGCCTGGTGGATAGGGCGTTTGACTTGCAACATGAGGGTCGCGGGTTTGAATCCCTGCCACCAAACATGCCCTCTCAGTCACGGAGCTGTTATAATGTAACGGTCAATCCCACTATTCGGTAGTAAAAGAGTAGCCCAAGAGTTGGCGTTGGGTGATGATGTCTAGCCCCCTTCCCTCTAGTCTATCACTACTAAATCAGGAACGAGTAGCGCAGATAGCCTTCGTGTAGCTCATCGCGAAATTTAAAAGCAAACAAACAAAGACATGCTATTTGAAAAAAAACTGTGGCTCTCTCAGCATAATAATGAACAATACGTCATGTCCAGCAGTGATAGGAAACTAATAAAATCTAAGACCTATTTCTACTCCTGACTCAGTTTAATTGAACTTTCCTGGACGTTTTGAAATATCTTCTGAAAGAACAAATATCGAACCTAAGATATGCTTGGAACTGATTTACAAGAAGGGTGGTAGTCTTTGCCATCAACAGTTGGTGGTAGATGCTAGTAGCAAAGTCCTGGCTATGATTAACACCACATGCGGACCAAGTAGGTATTAAAACGAGAGTCCATCAGCATAATACAATGCTAACTTTCTCCAGGTCTCAATACTTTGATAATACATTTTGTGTGTATTTATGTATGTATATAATCATCCATATATTTGTTGTTTAAATTTCCATCATTACTGTACAAGAATCACTTTGCAGTTCAAATTTGAAAGCAAACGTAAAAGTGCACAATAATCTTTGTAAAGATGAATTTAGAATTTGTTCCAAAGAAATAATAAGCTAAATAAACGTTTTATATTTCCAACTGCATTTTCAACACTAACACAAAGTAGCTCAGACAGCAATATTACCAGTTGTTGTTGCTTTCTAGCTAGGAGTAGCTGTCAAGGTGTTGGAATTAATAATGCGGTTATCCTGCGACTTCATAAAAATAAATATTTGACGCTTTATTCGCGCTGGTCAAACATAAATAGCGAAGATTTACATATGAATAATACTGCCTGAAGAACTTTATATAATGTAACTAATTTGATTTTTTATGTTGATATAAATAGAAATATATATACATTTTTGCTAACCTGCACCTATAACAATTTTATTACATTCTTAATACACAGCTTGTGATGCGATTAACAAAAAATTACTGACAACTTAAATGGTAAGAATACAGCAGCTACATTGTGGGAATACCAATCAATAAAGTAAAAAGGTCATTTAATATTGATCATTATGCTGACCAAATTGAGCTAGAAAATAAAGTATAAAAATAGATGGGGAGATATTAACAGATCTAGGATTTGCAGATGATGTAGCTCGCATTACAAATTCAACAACAAAAAAAAGATGGAAGCCCTATCAAACAGTTTGATGCCGGTAGCATGATTAAAAATACATAAGGGAAAAACCAAATATATGACTAACTATCATGATACAGATACCATCAAAATTGAGAATGAAGAAATAAAAAAAGCGCCAGAGTACAAATATTTGGGACAAATCCTCAAAATTAAAAACACAACAAGGGAAGAGATCATGGTAAGAATAAAGGCAACATGGCGATGATTTAAAATGTATAAAGAAATTCTAGAGGATCAAGATATCCCCATTACTTTAAAGAAAAAGATCATGGATCAGTGTGTACTACCAACCTTAACATATGGCTGCCAAACATGGGCACCAACAAAAGATATAAGGGAAAAAAATAGAAACCACACAAAGAGCTATAGAAAGAAAAAATACTTCATATAACACTACAAGACAGATGGAGAAATGACAGAATAAGAAAAACAACAAATATAATAGATGCAGGAATGTTCATGCTAAGAAGTAAATGGAAATGGTCTGGGCATGTAGCAAGGTATTCCGATAACAGATTGACATTAAAAACAATGGAATGGCAACTCAGAATAGGTAAAAGATCTAAAAGAAGCCAAAAGAGGGATGATATAGTGGCGGAAGTAGAAATCAGATGGACACGGTATGGTAGGAATAGGAAATACTGGACTGGTCTGACGGAGTGCTACATCCAACGAGGGATGACTGCAGCTTAGATAGATAAGATTATGGTGGTTTAGTTACGAATCAATTTTGAATTAATTCGTTAAAAATACAAAAAAAAAGGTTATCACAGCTGAGCTGGTTTGGTTTGTTTCGGTTACGAACTTAAAAAAGATTTAGTTGTATTTTTTCTTCGACTTCATCAACAATTACTGTTTATATTATAATAAAATTTCAAACATATCAATATTTACCTTTAATTTCATGTTTATCGTAAAGAAATAATATCGAATTAATATTTTGTTTGAATAAGGTGGGTTTATATTTATTAACTGTAAGAATTCAGAATGATTGGTTTGAAAATGCCCGCTACAGAATCACGTTGTGGAAACTATGGTTTTACATTTTAAATGATAATAACTTTAAAATATTTTGCTCCTCCTTCTCTCCTCAAATCCAGAAGCGTTGTACATCGTTACAACAAACCAAAATATTTCCTTACAATAAACTTACAACTAATTCATACACCAGTTTAATGCCAGGATAGTTAAATATTATGACAGTTTGAATATGCCTTTAAGATATGACACCAAATTTCCCATCGCTATTGCTTTTTCAGTTTTGTTTTGTTGTTATAACCAACAAAGTTCGGGCCTGGTGGTTAAGGAGGTCAACTCGCAATCTGACGGTCGCGGGTTCGAATCCCCATCACCGAACATGCTCGCCTTTCAACCGTGGGGGCGTTATAATTGATGGTCATTTCGACTATTCGTAAAAGAGTAGCCCAAGAATTGGCGGTGGGTGGCGTTGACTAGTTGCCTTTCCTCTACTCTTATTACTGTAGAATGAGGAACGGCTAGAGCAGATAAGCCCTCATGCAGCTTTGCGCGAAATTCAAAACAAACTAACAAAGTTCATGAAACAATAACCGACGCTAGTATGGATGATTGACGATAGGATTTTAGTCTTTTGGGTTTATTTGTTTATTTTAGAGCAAAGCCACATTGTGTCCACTGTAGATGATTGAACCCCGGATTTTAGCGTTGTAAGTCTGTAAACGTACCGCTGTCCCTTCGGGTAACAGGACGTTTGGGTCTAAAAAGTAATCCAAACTCATAAAACTCAATTACAGCACTGATTAACTCTAAAATTCGAAGTTCGACTCCCCGTGGTGGACAGAGTGCACATAGCTTATTGTGTAGCTTTACGCTAAAACAAATTTAGGAGTATCTTGCGGTTAAAAACTACAAATGTCAACTCTACCTTTTAATTTGTATTTTGTTTTGATGAAATTATATTGAATGAGGTATTGAAAACTGAAATGATAACATAAAATATCCTCACTCTGTTGCGGAGTACAAAGGCCTCTCTCATGATTCACAGAGGCACCAAACTTCTTCATTATTCCCCCAATTACTTCTGTAGCAATCCCAGATGGGGGAGTCTATATTCGAAAAAAAAACATTTAAGTCACCTGTCCGTGGTACCTGAGAACATGTGCCAAATTTTGTCTTGCTGGCTTGTGAGAAGGGGTATAAACAAAGTTTCAAAAATGGCACCCCTGGAATTCTGAGAGAAACCAGGAATGCAAAATCCGATGCCATATTTTGGTTCAGCGACCCAAGTAAACTTACTCTTTCACATCCATCATGCCTGTATGGTTCTGATGGTGTTTTAGCCCCCCCCCCCTTGATAAACAAATTAAGTAAAGGTAGGGGCTATGCCTTATAGATAAGGATACCCAACGGGCCGCCAAGTAACATTTTCATAAATAAAGTTTTTAAATTCCAACAATACCTCTAACCTATGTATACCTGAATATCGTACGCGTATCATTTTATGATTATTAGTTTTGTAGTGGACATCGCATGTAAATTATTGACGCTGTACGATTTACATTGTAAGACAATATAAAATGTATTTCTTTAAACGACTTAAACCTCTATCTTTATTCTGAAGAGCCTGCGAGAGTTAAATACACTTGATATTTTAGTGTGAAAAATGTTTACTTTCGAATTCTTGCTCCCAGTGACATAGCAATAAGTCTGCGAACTTATAACATTAGATGCTGGGTTTTGATACCCGTGGTGGGCACAGCACAGATAGCTCATTGTGTAGCTTTGTGCTTAACTACTAACAAACAAAACAAACTTTCAAATTCTCGTACTGTAACCAAATCACAGGATGCCAGAGAACCGATGAGTGGTTAAAGCAGTTAGTTTGTTTTTTAGAAATAATATGTGACCTCGATAGAGAGAGAGAAAACTAGTTGAACACTTAACTGTTCATAAAAGACATTACAAGAAAACCTACGTTGTTTAGAAATTTGCATTCTTGGTCACCTTGTTCTGTATAACAAGTTATAAACTCAATAGTTTAAGCCACTTTAAAGCATATGCTCGGATTAAAATGTCCCTATCTATATAAATACTGTCTGTTGTATGTCCATGTAGCTATTTCGCAGGGTGTGTATGGATCTTCACCAAAATTGGTGTGGAGGTTCATTAGGTCCATGAGGGGTTATAAACAAATTTTCAGTTTTGCATTTTGCGTTTTGCAGTTTTTATAGGCGTTTTGTGTCTTTTACCACTACTGATGGATCTTCACCAAATTTGACATGAAGGTTTGTTGGGTCCATGCGGAGACAAATGCAGCTAGTTATACAGGGTGGGCCAAAAGTAGGGTTACAGTTAACACTTAAACATTTTTCCTTTATTAGAAATTTAGACATTTATTTACATACATTATATTTACATATTAGACATTTTACATTAAACATTTAATCTCTCAAGTGCTCAAAGTGTCCACCTTCAACCTTGCAACAATCTTCAACTCTGTCCAGAATTACTCTGACACATATACAGGGTGGGCCAAAAGTAGGGTTACAGTTACTCTATTATTTGTTTCTCCTTCACAATCACGTTTTAAATATACATGTAAATCATAGAAAATAATGCTGAAACCTTATTTTGTACTACTTACTCATGTTTTAAAAACGTTATACATTTTATAAATTTGTTTTTTATTTACAGGAACCCTGAACTATTGAACTGTCGTACTGGTGCTCTTTGAACACAAATTAGTTAGCATGAATCAGTTATATGACGAAAAATTAGGTGTCTATTTACTTGTGACCACTCAGTGTATATATATTACCATCACACATTGCCACATGCTAAAGCTTTCAGAAGCTACATCTCAGTAGCTCTGATCTTTTCAGGCATCATGAAGTAAATAATCGCTGGTAGGATTCAGATGAACTGAGAATTTTCGGTTAGAATTCTCGTCAGCTGGAATTGAAACTTGTGCTGTTACTATTGTTTATCAAGTTGCATCTAAGAAACACAACTCCTTCACTGCATGTAGAATCTTCATACTTGTCGACACATAGGGAGAGTCTAGCAAGGACCAGGTAGCATGCTCCATATAGTTCTAGCCAGCCAGCTAGAACAAGATAGTGATCTTCTCAAAATGTCAGATGATGTTTCAGATCAGAATATTTCAATCAGTTACTCAGAAAACAAGAACATTTTTTGTAGTCTGTATTACATGTACTGCTAGGTCATTTGACTGTAAGTGATAAGGTAAAGTGCATTTCTTCACCGCACCTAACATTTTACTCAGATCAGAGAACAATTGGCTGCTGAAATTAGTTCTCTGATTCATGGGGAACTATTCCAGTGCTCCAAGATATGGTATTGAGTGATCATTTAACACAGTATCTACAGAATGAGTTAATGTTTAGACCAATGGATAAGCCTTGGTTCACTTCATGAAGTAGTCAAAGGCAACAATTATATACAAATGACCTCTCTTCACTGAGAGAGTGGACCCGAAATACCCAGGGTTTATCCTCTGTAAGAGAGATTCGGCATTTATCTGTCAGAGTTCACTCAATCTCAGCCATTTCTTTCTCCGGGAGGCACACAGTATTCACACCAATGCCTAATATAATGATTCGAATAGAGCCAGAGGAACTACTGTCAAATGTTAGCACCAGTGTGAGCAATATCTAGGTGTCATCCAGACTTTGTTTTATGCAAAGTCTGAAAAATCTTTTGCTTTAGAGCTCTGGAGACCACTAGCTGTAGCACAGTCTGAGAACCACGACTCAATGATTTATAATAAAGATACAGCACACCTTCCTGCACTCACAACTAATTATACAAGTGCCACAGATTGCGTGCATTTGTGCTCAATTCCTTTACTTTGTTGGATGGTAAGGATCAACCATACTAGATCTGGGACCTTTGTTTGTAAGCTTTATTGATCAAACCCTTTAGTGCAAACTGTCTGTTATGTTCCCTTAAGTCTCTTGGCAGACCCAACTTGGCTCCATTAGTTTTCTATCATTTACTGTTGGTTCTACTGTACTGGAATTATTCAGTCTTTGGCTGAAACTGATAGTTTTGCCTACTTTGATACTCAGCAAATTATGGGCAGTTTAGGCAATAGTGACCCAACATACCAAAAGCAAAGCAGATGCTTTGCTCCTCCCATTCCGAACAACATCCAAGTGGATGCATTTTTGACATAGGCTGTGGCATGTAAACCAATAGAAGACTGTAGTGGTTCAACACTAGACCTGCCATCCAGATACTAGCAATGAGAACTGAATGAAAGAACAGGCCTAAATCTACTTTCAGTACTTGAGATGGTTTATATGAGTTTAAAATCCTGCCATTCGTTCTGTGTAATACATCCACTAATCTTGAGAGCCTGATAGAGCTTATACTGAAAGTGTTGCAGTGAGAGCGATGCCTGGTTGAGGTTGATGATGTCTTGATGTTTAGTAGAACAATAAAGTTTGCTGCTGAGAACATGAGCGTGGTATTTCAGTGGGTACGAAGAGCAGACCTTGAAACCAGGAAAAGTGTACACTCGTACATAAACAGGTAAACATTTTTGGTCATATTGTGGGTAGATGGAGTTTATGCTGACTCAACCCATGATCAAGTGAGGAGTGCACACTTTCTTTGGTTTTTGTCATTTTATCAGTGCTTTTGTAGCCTACTTTTCCAAGGTAAACACATCCGATTCATGTTTTAGATGTAATAGAAGATATAAGCACATTTTACAGTCTGTAAAGTGTGCCTTAATTGAATTTCAGGTGGCAAAATATCTATGAAGAGGTTGTAAAGTCTTACAAAACTGATGAGAATAATAGTAGTAGTGTTGTCGCAGTTGCAGGATGGAGTAGAACATGATCATGCATGTTATTCATATATTGATGGTCCTTGAATTCGGATACTGCATAACAAAAAAAAAATTGTTTGTAGTTTTGGGCTTCATTAACCAAATATGCATGGAACACTGTACTTAAGATGGAATAGACTATAATTTCGAATTTACTACATGTATCTATATGAAATATGGAAGGCTTTTAGTAAAAATTACACGTTTGTTGTTACAAATTAATTTTTTGCGTACAACAAACTTGTACATTTTACTAAAAGCTTGCCATATTTCATATAGATACATGTATTAATTTTGTAATAATAGTCTACATTCCTTTTCAAGTCAGAGTGCAATATGATGTTTAGGTGAAGAACAAAAATAATTTTGTCCATCATACAACTTGCAGATGTAAGTTATATGCATTTATATAACTTTTGAAATGCTTATCTATAGTTTGTTCAGTATCTCTCTATATTGTATCTGGTATTTACTCTCCTTTGTCATGAACTGTCATTAAATCAGCAATGTAGGGTAAAATTAAAAGCTGGAAACTCTGACATCAAATACATGATATCATGTTGAATGGTACCTGTAAAAGGTCCTGACATGTGTACGTTGACAATCAACCATGCACATAGGGTTAAACATTACTGCTATTACCTGTATGGTAGTAAGTTGACCATTCATGTGGACCATATGTCACTGGAAGGATTGACTGCACATTGAATCACAACCCCCTCTGAGTTTGAGCCATGTCAAGGGTTAACCAGTTACTCTCGCATCCTGGTGCTGCAATCAATGCACAGATTTTCAATAAATGGGTAAGGCCTTCTAATGTGTCCAGACATTCAACTGCCATTGAGAGTGGAAAAGGGCATCTATGTAGGTCATCACTTTAAGCCACTATATTACCATGATGTACCCTCCTTCTTCCTGACACAAATTACTGAAGTGGACCCCACTCTGTGAAGACTGCATGGTTCTGTTCTTTTACATTTTGCAATATCTCAAAAATTGGCTACATTTCTAATTCTAAAAAGAAGCTTGCACAGTGGTTGTTTAGTAAAATGTGAATAACCTATATCAATGTGATTACAAGGTACATTTGTTCAATCCACTCGACCCCACAAATACATCTTCATATTCAGGCAATAAATCACTAAGCTTCTGCCCTTGATTATCCCCTAAGTTATTTTGTGTATATATCACAGTCTCTCAGGTTAAAACAAAATTTATTTAGTATAATATACAGAATCCAGAATATTTGTTTTGTAAAAGTATTAACAATTTGTGCATTTGTCTTTTAATAGTTTAATCTCTATCTTCAACTTGGTGTTGTCAAATTTTAAGTACATATCCTGGCTATTCCTCCTATTATTTGTGGTTACTAACTGAAGGGTAATTCAGTATACCTAAGAACAGGGCTGCTGAGAGCTTCCACCAGTCTTGAAGAATTATATAACTAATGCTTATACTTTGGAAGTCAGTTTTGAATTTTCTAGCAAAACAAAATCTAAAATTTGACAGTAGGATTTATTGTGTTAGTTTTGAAACTGAGTTCTTGTATACCTTCTATTCTTTGTCAGAAATAATACAAATAAGTATGGACTTAATTTCTAATGACAGTTCTAAAGACTTATGCATTTCAAAGTGTTAGAAGTTAATGAATTTTGCAATTAAGGATTTACACTTTTTGTTCAGTGGTAATATTTATGATGAGATACAGCTATGGGTTCCAGACTGTTTCCTTCTCTAGCTAATATTTATTCTTCATTTCCATGAAAAGCAGTGATTAGAAAGCTATCCACACTGTTTTTTAAAACATTATATTATCAAAAATATGTGGATGATACTTTTCACTATCTTCAGGAGTCCAGTTCATGTTCCTCCAACAAAGCCTTCACATAAGAGAGAGAGCTTACCCATTCTTCATCGAGGCTGAAAATAAACCCAGTTAATTCAACTTATAAATTTTTGCTAGTTTTCATCTTTTAAAAACTTTAATTTATTACTTCCCAACATTTTATATTTGACAGACGGGACTAATTTTGCTATATCACAGTTACCACCTAACAGTAAAAAAAGTCTAGCTGCAAAACTACGACTTTATTACCATACCATAACTTTTTGTTTATTAAGTATAAAAATGTAAAACATAAAATAATTATATATAACTGTTAATTGTAAGGAATTTTCATATGTACAGCTGTTTTAAATCAAATTGCTTGTACACTCAAATTTGTAAGTTTTTAGATTTTTTTTGTATATGTTATTTTTAAGTGCAAAGCTGCAGAATGGATTGCCAGTGCTGTGCCCACCATAAAGGATTAAACCCTAATTTTAATGTTATAAGACCTCAAGCTTACCACTGAGCCACCATAGAAAAAAAAGGGGGAAAGAGTTTTTAGAAGAAAAAAATGCATCTACATGTTTTTGTTTTCTTTTTCTCATGTACACATTTATACTAAATTCAAAGACAACTGAAACTATGAAGTTTAAGTACAAATATATAAAGCACTAAGTAAGGTTGTGTTCAATTCTAGTAACAGTTCTTGTATTGAAAAGGAAAAAAGGGATATAAGCAGATAATAATCAATTTTTTTGACATTTGAATTTGTAGAGTACTGCGAGTTGTAATGCTATTTACTCTAAACAGTTTAGCAATTTACTTGAAAATGATCTGCTCCATACAACACTAGACGCAATATTATGTATGTAATGAATGGTTTTATGTAAAATGCTAATGAATACTTTGCATATTTATACAATATTTTTTAAAAGAATTTGTTCATAAGGATTAGCAGTTCTCTCACTCTTTAACAGACCATATTAATCAGGTAAAATAAATTGGGAATATTAACTTTGAAGAGCTTTCATTCAAGGGATAAGACAATTCTGAATTTTGTTACTTAAGATGCTGCAGTTTTCACATTTTGAAATGACAGATAGTATCTATTAAGTACATAATACAATCAAGTTTAAAACAGATTTTTTTTTCCTTAAGTATTTAAGTTTATTTACCCATGAATGGATACCAATTAATCAAGAAAGCAGAAAATTATGAAACAATTTTTTTCTTTAAAAGTAAAAGTACTCTTAAATAATGGCATATAAACAATACATTTACAGACACAAAACAGTCAATGTTTTCTTATAGTTTCCAATTGGAAGATGATCCACTTGGGCACCAAGGGCTATATGATGTTCTCTTTTAATCATTAGATGAGGATTGTTTGACCTGAATATTGACATATTCTTTCTCCTATGTTAATTCTAAACATTTTTTATTTTTCAAAATTGCTTTACTATGCTTTAATAATCAAACAAAAAAATTCAAGCATTGACAGATATGATTTATTTCCATAAAAAAAGGTGACTATTTACAAACAAACAAAACTTTTTTAAGAAATGTCATAACCCAGGCCACCCAGTTCTTCAACATCAACCTCTGCTTCAGCTGCATTCAACATGTTCAATGTCATGTCTAAAAAAAGAACCATATAACATTACAAGTTTATCACAAATCTTAACACAGTAAGATAAGCATTCCCTAAACTTAATGATTTTAAGGTTGCAAATAAAATTAAATTTGAAGTTATCTCAGTAGAAGCCTTCTTCAATTTTAATTACCACTACAGGTATCAGTAAGACAATATTTACCACTCTGAGAACTTGGTAAAGTGTAATTTGTCCCGTATTATGGTATATATTGTATTTTTCATTATAGTCACAAAGTAAAATTAAAACTGACTGCAAAATTCTAATTTCATACAAAGGGAAAAAATTATAAATAACTTCATAACAAATCAGAGTTCATTAAAATTAATAACAGTAAACTGGAGGATGTACTATCATGCTTTATCAATGATCAATGTAGTAATTATTAAATCATTAACACATCACTTTATAGGCCTACTTAATAAAGGCTTAACTAATGTTAGGGCTAAGACAAGTGGATTTATAGATTTCAGTGTCTTCTATTAGAATGTTTTTGTATTACTCTAGAAATCCTGTATTTAAAGAAGTTCTGTTGCAATAATTTGGCCACAAATGTTTTGCGGGTCTCTGCTAGTGACATAATAAAGAAAAGAAACCACTATAATAATCAATGACAGCATCTAGAAAGATGAAAAAAAAAACATATGGAAAGAATCTTCAATAAAACTCAAGAGAAGCCAACCTCATTCTTAATATTACTACTTCCAAAAAAATTCTTACATATATACATATACATATTTTCAACTGAAGAATAGTGAGGCATATCTCCCAAAATCAGTCTGATTGGTTCACTATACTGTTAAAAAACAAAAACAAAGTTCACAAAGAATAACTATCAGATAAATTATTCTTATAAACATAAACAACAATACAGTTATCATAAAATATAATAGCAACATTTCATAACTTAAGATGGTTGTGTGATTACCATTAGTAGCTGTAGAGGTTTGCTGAGACTCTTTCTTGCATTGGGGCAGTTTCAATTCAACTTTTTTCACTGTACAAGGAAGTCCTCCCTCATCTCCTTTCTTCTTTATGCTATTTTTAATCTGTGCCCTTCAAAACAAGTGATAATACAATGAAAAAATTTAAAAAGCCATGTATAAATACACTCCACTAGAATAATAATAATGAATAATCCTGAATTACTTTGTCACATAAGTGATATGTTTACAACAGAGGTGAATACAGTGAAAGTTAAATAATGTAGAGAGAGTAATGCAAGTGTATTTTCAATAGTTATGGCAATGAAATGTTTGAATTGATTTCTTTAAACAATTTCAGAATTTTTCTCTTGCTTTTATTACTGAGAGTTAAGATTTCACTAAATATATAGTTTAAAACACGTAACACAACTTGTACATACAAATAATGCACCTAATTTTGAATTACACAAAAACAACTT
This sequence comes from Limulus polyphemus, assembly GCF_000517525.1. Lineage (NCBI taxonomy): Eukaryota > Metazoa > Arthropoda > Merostomata > Xiphosura > Limulidae > Limulus > Limulus polyphemus. Next base: position 113,645 of record NW_013667776.1, read on the forward strand.
TCCAAATGAAAATTTTGATAGTTGAAGTGTCTTGTACAAGTGAAAAACATATTTTAAAATTAAGGAGATTGAAAAGATTCAAGAGTGAAGAAATGAAATGCTGAGAATAATGTTCCCATTCTTTCAGACTATCTGAAATCCCACAGTATTACTCTATGACAAACTTGTATGTAAGTATCAATACAGTCATGCTAATGAAATTAAAGAATGGTAGACTTAAGTTGAGCATCTAATTTTTTCAACTTTTAACTGCTTTTCCATTTTTTAAATATCGTTACTGCTACAGAAAAAATATTCTTATTACAGTGCAAGCTTCCCCAAAAAATTTAAAACTACTTACACTGTCCTGTTCTTTATTAAATAACTAATCTTATTAAGATCATCCCCGAACTTCTGTATTGCAGTTCTCAGCATTTCAATTTCTTCATCTGTCCATTTGCCTCTAAGAAAGCATAAACATTTTGGTAATGATATTTAACAAACATAGCTAAATCATCATATAAAACATTTACATATACACGCATGTAGGATATTACACCACATACTAAATAAATCTCTTAGGGCAATATGAATTTTCACCTATGTTTATTCCTAAATCACTGGTAAATGTTAAAATGACAAAAATAAGAATGTAGATCACAGATAATTGAACTCTATTTTCTCAGTTACACCAACTTTAGTTGTCTGTATACATTCATCAGTTATACAGAAACCATCCGGGACAGGTTTTACCATTATACTTTCACCACTGAACAAGTAGTTTTTTTTATTTTTCTCATTGTTTGTTGTGTTCCTAGAAAACATTCCAAATAGATTTCTAGGGAGGATTCAAGTTCCTAAAAATTCTGAACCGTAAGAACTACAAACATTTTAGAATGTTTTGCACTAAACATCAACCAAAACTATATACACAAATGTACAAATCCCATTAACTCACACACCTTCAGTCATGCACACAGTAACAAATGTCTAAATTAATACACTGATATTATTGCTTCTATCCGCAGCAGGAATCCAGTAGTTTAACTGGCAGACCTAGAAACAATATATAATAAAAATTAAAAAAAGATTTAAGCTGTTTTATGTATAAACTTTGTGTATATTACATAAATACACATAATACAAAACAATGCTTAACCAAATTGCTGCACAAGAAAACAAAATCACCAGGGCACAGGTTATAATGTGGAACATAAGACGTGTCCTGGTATTTGGGGGTGACTGCAGAAGGAGGACCCTTATTGCAGTGTGTATAGAGTGTCTATCAATCCTAACCTCCATTCACAAAGCCTCCCATATAGAGAAATAATAATAAGAAAGTGGAAAAATAAAAATCAAGAAAGATAAGAGAGCAAGATGTGGATGCTCAAACCCACAACGTCCCACATCTATATCACCTTTCACTGCCTCCAGACAGCTGTGGGAAGGTAACTGCTCTCAGGACCAAGATCAAGAACTTTGGGGTGAAGCACTTCCCTCAAGGATATTCAGGAATTGAGATCCCTCTTCATCCACCTTAGAGATTTACTTAAGGGGAGAAAGGTAGGAATTGTAGATGCCATGACGGGTGAGGATACGGTAGGCAACTGGTAGTAGAGTTTACACTGATGGGTAGAGAGAAGGCGGGAGAGCATGGATAAGGCCAGAGAGAAGCCAGAAAGCAGAGTGCAAAAGCTGAAGAATGGGAGAGAACTGAGGTTTGTAGATGGTTATTAGAATAGGTTTTTTCACACTCATACTCATGAATGGCTTTTGCTGTTGGCTTCTTGGCAGATTGGGATTATTTGACTTGATTACAGTGGATCTTCATCCATGATGCAAAACATGATGTTTTTAGTGCCACTTCAGATTATCTATCTTCCCACATTTTAAATGTCACTGCACTTAGTTTGCTATTATCACATTTCACATAACACAGGGTTTGTTTGTTGTAGTTACTGGTTTTGGTGGCACAGATCATATGGAGAAGCATTCTTTGCCACCCAAGAAGAGTATTGTTTAGTAGATGGAAAGATGAGGCTAATACATTTCTATGTTTTGCTTTTCTAAAATAATTCTTGCTGAGTAGCACAAGAATCCGTCTTTGATGTAGGGTAGTTTAATTCTCTTATGTGGGTGTAACTGGGTGGTTTGGTTATTACTCTGGCTGCTTTATTTTGTTTTGTATTCTTTGCAGTTTGAGGTAATTGCTATCTAACATTTTTAGTATTGCAGGGAATCCATATTCTAAGATTGGATGTACCAGTGTTTTGTATATTGACAGTTTTATGTGTTTTTTTGTTTTGCTTTCAGTGCTTGATATGGCTTTTTTTTATGTTTATGATGTGGTATTTCCAGGTATTGTATGTAATTCCTAGAATTTTAGCCAATGTTAACATTTTCCAATGCTGAAAATGTATTTCCGATAGATACATCCACTCACATATAATTTTCCTGATTCACTGCTGCCCTCTATGTGTGAAAGTTTTCGCTCACCACTAGCCTTGAGGCTAAATTTGCATGTCTCCAAGTGATACTGTTGCACTGTTGCATGCAAGTGAGCATGTGACAACCCTACACCAATAGGAGTGCAACACATGCTCCTAGCACAGCTGACTTCCTCTATACTGTTTGCTCAATCATCACTGAGCTTAGACAAGAAAAGATGCACTGGAAGTGGGAAGGAAGGGTGGGAATTGAATGAGGGTGAGTATCTATCAAAAATAACTTTTCAGTATTGGAAAATGTTAACTTCTGATATGATACATTGATAGAATGGGGGGAAAGCCAGCCCTAGTGGTGAACTGTAATACATGGACAGAATGCCACTACTATATTCTCCACTGTTTGGAGTTGGTCATACTCAGGAGGCAGCTTCCATGGTCCACCACTCCAGTGGCAAGGAACTGGTAGGTGACAAGGACTCTCACACTCCAATAGAAGAAAAAGAGGAGTGAAAGCACATTGGAGAGCCTGGAAGAATACATCAATGTAAGACAGTGCAACAAGTGACTACAAAAACTCTATCTTTAAAAGCTGGCCAGCACTAGATTTTAAACTAGGCATAAAGGATTGGCAGGTATCATGATAGTCCATGAGTGGGTAAGGTCTTGATTGGGCCTTAGGAGAAACAGCACTGTAAGGATACCTCAAACAGTCTTGTAAAACACCCCATCTCATGAATGAGTGCTATATCACGCTGTGGTGGCCCTACAATGTGTAGACTTTGGTTAAATATATCCCTGGCAGCCAACACTTGCCATCGAGTGTGATCCAGTAAGACATGAGATGGCCCTGTAAAATTAAGAAAAAGAACTTAACCAGTCAGAGACAGTAAGAGCTGTGGAGAAAAGCAACTGGAGATAATCCACAGCCCAACAAAAAAATCAAAAAACAGCCAAATGATGGAGACAGTGTATAACAAAAGGTGTGAGAGGTTCTCCACATGCCAGCCCAAATAATCCCTTACAATGGACAAATGAAGTAAGCAGTCAAAGAGTGCATAAAGTGACAAGTATGAAGAGAGGACACCTGGAATCTCCGATGTGAATCCATGTCCAACGGAGAATAAGCTAACAGATTAGCTGATGAATCCATCGAGAGAAGGTAATGGGAGAAAGAGCATGAGTGAAAGAAGTAATCAAAGGAAGGAAAAGACTAAGAACAATGAAAAGGAGAAGTGCAGGCTTAATAACAATGGAACACATGGGCATGATGGAGAAGGTAAACAGGATCTGAGCAAGCAGACAGATGAGAAATAAAAGGAAGAGAGACGTGTGAATGTGCAGTCCCCCTCACATGCCATAGAAGGCTGAGGGAAAAAAGAGCAATCAGGATGGAGAATGGTATATGAACAATGAAAAGGAATGCATGAAGAATTTATGGCATACATATCAGAAAGTCAAAGAATAAAAGTGAAAGGATGAGGAAACAGACTTTAAGGGAGAGATGACAGAAGGAACCATTATAGAAATAAAAGCTCAAATTAGTAAGCTAATATTAGCAGCACAGCAGACAAATACTAGAATAAAATCCCTTCCAACTTGTTTAAACTAATATGACTCTTATCCTCCACCCATATTATAATTTTTAGATACTCTTCTGCCTTTGAAATGAGCTTCTATACTGATGTATATATCAAATACTATTTCAGTTTGTTGCAACCATGAATACTTTATCAGTTCAAGCATGGAGTATTTACATGTTGCACTGTAAAACCCTAATGACTAAATATCAAAAATCTTAAAGTACTCGAACAAATATGTATATATATGAATTTAGTATACACCATTCCTGACAAAAGGGAACTACCAATGGTATTTTATTGATGTATATGTGACATTTTTACTAAAAAAGCTTATGGATATAAATACTTTTGTCCCAAAATAAACAATTTTCTAAATCTGAGAATGGCAAGTATAATTTTAAGAAGGACAATTGGATTTTTCTACCTTTTTTGTCCCTTAGACAAAAAGCTTTTTTCAAAATTGCTCAGTACTGATATATCAACAGTATCCTTACCCTGATGAAGATCCATCCCCAACAGGATGGAGCTGCATAGTCAATTCTCCCAGTTTAGTGAAAGCTGCTCCAGCAGCTGTGAAGATTTCTCCAACCTATTTTGAAACCAGTTTTATATTATTATTATTGTACTATAATTTATCACAACATTAATTCTCCTTAGAGGCTTGCTGAAAAAAACCCTTAAGTGAAGTTTATACAGAAAAAGACCTGATTATAACTAACAAATTCTCTAAAGCATTTTAGAAAATGTAAGCTAGCTTGTAATAAGGCACACAGAATTCTAGGTTGTATACATATCAAGTACAAGTCAAAGGATGTCATCAGTCCACTCTACAACTGTTTAAACCTTATTTGGAATATTAGGGACAATTTCAGTTGTTTAGTTTTAATCACCTTATCGAAGAAAGATGTTGAATTGTTGGAGAGGGTTCAGAGATGAACTACAAGGTTGATCCATATTTAAAGGGATAAGTTGAAATCCCATTTGTGCTGTAAAGGAGAAATGCATTAGGGATCTAAAAATTATGTACCAGGAATACCTAGGTAACCAAAAACTCTGATGATTCTACTGGGTGGAGTGTAACAACTCCTGCAGTTACGTCCAGATGAAACATGAATGCAAAAAAAAAAGTGCATCTTCAAAATGCACAATGTGCATCAAAACAATTTCTGTATAAAAGCAGATGGCATTTCCATGAAAAAAATTTTTAAGCAGTAAGACCATAAAACACCAGTTTACCTTTATCTATATGGCAAGGTCTAAGTGCACATTATGACTTTTTACAAAGTTACATTAAAAATTTAATTTAAACGTTATTATTATTAATGTATGTCAATAAAATTGGCATCAAAATGTAGTTCACAATTCAAATTTTTATATTATCTAATTTTGATTTCTTAATTTCAAAAGGAATTATTCAAAAAAATTCTAAATATTCACTTGTTTCTTATAACATGTCTGCACTCTGAATCCCCCTTTAGATTTTACAACTTCAATAATACAGCTTCTATTATGTCTAACCAACTAGAAGCACAAAATACATAATTAAAAGCAAAAATTTTAAATCTGAGCTTCCTATTTTCATGACTAGAGATATCAATAAATCTGTCAACTTGTCAAATACAACAGAGTAGCCCCCTCCCATCCTTCTATGATTTCAAGGCAATATATATAATAAAGTGTACACAAATGAAGGACATGTTCATAACAAATGGAAAGAGCAGATTCTCCTCTACTTAGGCCTTACAATCCTTTGTTAATTTTTGGCAGTAAAAGAAAATAGTTGAGAAGAGTGCAATTCAACCTACTTATAGCTCAGATAGAAAGCCAGGTAAATCATAGTAGTTTTGGATATTCTGTTCTACTGACTGATATATTTTTGGGTTCTAAGATGCATATTTGAAAGGTTTTTTTTTTGGTTGTGACAACAAACTCAAAAGAGAAAAATGAGAGCCTAGCAGAGTTATGCCTGCAAGTCCAAAGTTTGAATAGTTCACACGTGAAGAACATGCAGTGTATGACAAACTGCTGTGTTCCTACCAATTTATTACTCATCTCAGATAGATAAAATGCTTCTGTGGTACAAACCATACTAAAAACCATAAAATAAACAAAAATAAAAAATAGATGTGATTTTTACTGTTGTTAAAAAAAAGTAAAAATGGT
>NW_013667776.1:120794-126070 GCF_000517525.1 Limulus polyphemus
CCACCCTGTATATATATATATATATATTTATTTAATGTATAAGCTCTCATATTTTATCAAACATGATATAGTTATATAAGTGTCAATTTTGTAAATGTAAGTACAAGTAAAAACATAGCATCCTCAACTGCTTTTTTTCCTGAAGTCTTTCACCATTGAGCTTTCACGTATACATCAAGGCTGTATTGTTAACTGCACACAGTTGCTAAATAGTTTATCGTAGGTAAGTATATAACTTATGCTATATAAGTTAGGATACTTTGAGCTAGAATTACAAGTTAACAATTTCTATGGGTTTAAATACCATAACTAGTCTCTAAAGAGCTCCGAATAAGAACTTCTACTGATTTTACATGTACATTTTCTCTCAATCGGCAATTATCACACAAACTTTAAATTAATCGCTTTTCGAGTTTTGTTTCTTTACTTTGTATATCAAGGCTTCCGTTGGTAATGAGAAATGCACGTGCTTTTCCAGGTTAGTAACTTTTACTGTATAATTCATCCATCCAGTTTAAGCAATCTTGATCACCTTGTTCTGTAAAAGAGCGTGTACAAAAGGTTGGATGAAGTCCTTGTGATGATTTTTTTAAAGAAATGTTTACCAGATTCCTTACATTGAAAACAACATTATTTTTCTGCTTTGAACCTTTATTCATATTTAGGAATGTCGTTTTGAGAAGTTTTACAAAAAGCAACTTCCGTGTTTATCATTTTAATGTGTTTTATCGAAATTAATGTGTTTTTGTAAAAGGATATTTTATCTAGTTTCCTAAGAAAATAATAAATAAAATTATCGTTCTGCTTTTCTGAAATCTTAAACTCTATTTTGTGTCATTGAAATTTGCATGCACCCAAACCCGTGGGCTTGTTTATAATCATCATATACCTTAGGGTTTCCAGGATGCCACCTTATAGGTGGCTGTTGTTTTAACATCTTCATTAATAAGAATTCTCGAACACAAACAATAAAACACTGCAAATGAAAAAAAAACATTGCTTATCTCTCTGAAATACAATAGCAATGCTTTTTTTTTTCATTAGCAGTAATTGCCCAGTAAAGTCAATTAGAGTTTATGCCTGAATACAAGCTCTCTGATGATCGAGATTATCTAAGTAACTTATTCAGATTTACGTTCATATTATGTAAAATAGTATTGACGACGGATGGCGCAACTTTCATCTCATAATCGAAATTCATACATTTTATTCAATGATTTTAACGAAAAACACTTCACTATTCTAAGGTATGTGTGCTAACTGCAGACTGTGTGTTGCAATGATAAATAAGTTAACCAACTGTTTTAATTTTTTTAATTCAGTTTCCAACTTAGATTCCTGAGACTTAAGTACTACAGTAAACAACCAGATCCTCAAACAAGTATTTTCCATCCTTACATAATATAACTGAAAGATAAACTCATGATCCATATTTTTCTATTGAAAAAATAGAAATCATTTAATATTATGAACCTTATAACAGATTATTCATAATAACAAAACATTTAATAAAGCTTTATTAAGTGTTTATTTGATAAATTTTTTTAAGGTTAATAGGGTTTATCAAGGTTTCAGAACACAGAAACTTTGTATATCTTTACGATTTTACTGTATCTGGCTTGCCTTTGTCTACTATATTTAGAGGTGTTGCTAGGCCCTGGAATACGAGCCTGTGACCCGAAACCCCACTTGGTGTCTTGAAAAATCAGAATAGAAAACTATGATCAATATCATACTGAAGCGCCACATGTTCCCGCACCTGTGGGCCCGAGCCCTGAATATATTAAGCACCTAGTGACGCCTCTGACAATATTTTTAATTATTTCCTTTAATTCAGGTGGCCCGGCATGGCCAGGTGGTTAGGGCGTTCGACTCGCAATTTGAGGGTCGCGGGTTCGAATCCCCGTCACACCAAACATGCTCGCCCTTTCAGCCGTGGGTGCGTTATAATGTGACCACTATTCGTTGGTAAAAGAGTAGCCCAAGAGGTGGCGGTGATGACTAGCTGCCTTCCCTCTAGTCTTACACTGCTATATTAGGGACGGCTAGCGCAGATAGCCCTCGTGTAGCTTTGAGCGAAATTCAAAACAAACAAACCTTTAGTTCAATAATTATTGCATTTGTCAGCTAAACGAATGGTTTATAGCACTGTAATAACCAACTAACTCCAACGTTTTTGGTTAGTCTCCGATCACAATATTATAACATGTTTATATTGCATAGTTTGCTTTCAGATAGTAGAATATACTGTATTACAAATATATTGGAGTGTCTGAGACCACACTGAATGTTATATGCTTTATTTTTATCAGCGTTTATAAACCTTGTATCCGCCTAACTTTTATCAATGTCGTTTTACGTCTAACTTGTATCTGTGTAACTATGCCTTGCATATCTCTCTTGTATGTGAATGTAACAAAGCACACTGAATCTTATACATCTTGCTTGGATGTACATTTCCGAGAGCACCTTGAGTTTTTATGTCTCATTTCTAAACGTCTGAGGCCACTGTGAGCTTCACAGAGGCGTCGCTAGGTGCTTAAAATATTCGGGTCTCGGGTGCATATAGCCCCCTCCAACCCCCAAGATAATGATTTTCTATTCTGAATATTCAAGACACCAACTGAGGATTCGGGGCACTGTCAAAGAGAATCGGGGCTAGGGCTCCGTGTGTTAGCGTTCAGCGACACCTCTGGAGCTTTGCATGTATCACTTATATTAATACTCCTATAGCTTATATACTTACATCTACATATATATCAGAAAACCTTAAGCCTTGCATATCTTCCTAATAAGTCAGTGCCCCTAGGTCCTTGTGCGAAATATATATTCTGCGCTCCTTTTCAAAAAATCTAATCAGCGTCAATCTATCGTTGCCTCCTACAGACCAGCGCTCTGTTGGGGCGCATCGTTCACATTAATTAATCTTGGTGTGCCCCAAATAGCTCCGACTCTGAGCTTCATATATTTTTCTTGCATCGGTGGCTTTAAGTTTATCGGTGCTACTTGTATCAGTGACTACACGCCTTGTTCTAGTGCCCTAAGCGATGCATCTCTTTTGCATAAGAGTATTTCAAAACACACGGAGTATTGCATGTCGTTTCAAGAAGTTAAAATACGAAAATTGGATAACAACAGAAAATAACATTTTCAAAATAATAATTATTTTTAAAGGTTGTTAGTTCACTCTCGATTTTCTTTTTTTCTGTTTCAGCGTTTAACTAATTGAAAATCTGTTTTCAAGATGTTTGTTTGTTATTAAGCACAAAGCTACACAATGGGCTATCTGTGCTCTGCCCACCACGGGTATCGAAACCCGGTTTCTAGCGGTGTAAGTCCGGAGACATACCGCTGTGCCACTGGGGGGGGGGGCATTTCAAGATGAAACAAATAGGTCTGTGCCATCACACAGACAAAGGAAATACTGATAAGTTCCTCAAATGAGTATATGCGATTAAATATAACATGCTTTACTAAAATAACTTGTCAAACAAAACGAAAATGTAATAAAGGGAAAAAAGAACAGCTTTAAATAATTGTAGCTTAGACAATAACATTTAGGCACGTTAGTAGCATCACTGAAGGTTCCAGTCACCTTCTATTCAACATTATAGCGATTTGCCTTTTACAGTAATTTCTTTATGAGTATAATAAATCACGTTTATTAAAAGTAAAACATGTTCATGAATTATCTCTTCTCATTCTTGGTCATACGAAAGCAATTGGTAACAACAAGTAGGAAAAAAACGTAACTAATTCTTTTCATAATCACCTTAGTCTGAAAATAGAACTTCCATGTATAAGCTATGATACAAACATTCTCTAGTGGCAATTTTCTGAAAGTTATTACCCTCACAGTTTCCAAAGTTAAATATTAAAAAAAGCGTTTGTTGAGCAATAACACAAAACTACAATAAATACCTTTTGAGAAACTACACGTTATAAACGGTTAAAGAAACTCTAGAACATTGATCACAAAATTATATTAAGAAAAATAAAAGAAATTAAATTATTCATTTTCGAAACCTGTTACACCTAATGAGCTCGAATGTATTTAATTTATCTGATTAATAGCGTGAAGAAAACTTTAAAATAAATACGATTTTTTCAGTAACAGTTAGTTTTGAGAAGAAAATCATGTAATAAATTGGAATAATTCTGAAATAATGGGGTATTTGGGTAGCACACCAAGAAGATCCAGGCTCAGATTCTGACATCCAACACCAAAGAAACAATCTTTCTCAGGACTTTTCTAGAAACATGTGAAGATTAACAGCCGAAACGCAAAATAAAAATTAGTTAATTATTAGTATTTAATAATTACAAAAACCGGCCCCCCAGTGGCACAGCGGTATGTCTGCGGACTTACAACGCTAGAAACCGGGTTTCGATACCCGTGGTGGGCAGAGCACAGATAGCCCTTGTGTAGCTTTGTGCATACTTAAAAACAAACAAACAAACAATACAAAAACCGATTAATAACAAATTAAGAAATGCACTTAAGCAATCGTATAGAAAACTAACAATGACATTTTTTCTTTTTAGAAATTGCCATCCCGAGGCATAAACTCGAATTAATTGTTGTTTTTTTTCTCTGTCATTTGTTTCTCTATTGTGAAAATCACAGTACAATATTTTTGGACTCTCATCGTTGCACATAACTTTATGCGTTTTTTCAGATACGAATGTTTTTTGTTTTGTTTTTATTTTCTCTTTCTCGTCCCTTCAATCAGTCACTTTATATTATGTTAAACTTAATCTGCCTATCAATTTTTTTAACGTCATTTCCTTTGTAATTGAAATGTTATTTTCCCACGAATCTTTCAGCATCAGGAACATTTTACACTTGGCAACTTGGGCGTGCAAAGGCTTATGCAAATTTGTATAAAATATATCTAATAGCATTATAGTTCTTTAAAGAAGTTTGATAAGAGGAAATATAATTAGCGTCTATATCTGTTTATCATTTAAATGCCAATTTGTTGTAACGATATAAAGATGTACGTATACTTAACATTAAAGGCACATGCATATTCAGTTAAATATTAGTATGTGAACATAATTAACGAACTATAATTATAAAACTCTCTCTTCAGTTACCATAGATATATTTTATACACAGAAATACAGACATGTCGTTCAGCTGTTCCACGTTTATAAAATGCGTGAAATGATAGTAAGATAATAAAGTCAGGTATAAAAAATATTGTTACGTCTCCGTTTATTAATTGATTTTCCGTAACTTCGTTCCGACGAAACTTTAGCGACTCAAGTCC
>NW_013667776.1:126697-132650 GCF_000517525.1 Limulus polyphemus
ACTTACTGTATACACACACATTATTCCGTCACGTTGTCACCCTCCTATATATACTACCAGACTATCCCACATCCAGCAATCTCCCGACTATTCCCGAAGGTTCGAGAGGTGGCGTGACACTAGTCACGTGACCTCGCTGACGCAACAATATATTAGTTGCTATGTTTTTCATTTTGAAAAACGCTTTTAAAATCAACACTTTTGTTATATGTCTGAGAAAGATTAGATGTTCTTACACCCTAAATTAATATGCACATATCCAATAAAAAGAGTATTATTTTCGGGCCAAAATAGTATCTATTTTTCATTTTGCAGAGAATTCAGGTGGCAAAAGTGACGAAAAAAGTTATTCAAAAGTTGGCAACCGGTTGGAGATTCTGCAAACCTTCAGGCCATGAAAGATGACTGAAGCAGTCTACCATGATAACAATTATAACCCACATCCAGTGAGGAATTATTGTGATATCGTTTTAGATAAGTCCTTATTTCTCAGGGTGGAAATGCAACATCGTGAAGTAGACATTATTTGCGACAACATTCAAGTACACTCTGGTATTCATTTATCTTTCTAAAAAAAAAAATAATAATAAAGGATCCAGTCTGTCTCTGGCACGAGAAATTTTTTCACACCATTACACAATCTCCTAAGGAACAAGGCAAAGTTCTTAATTTGTCCATAATTCTACTTGACCACCAGTACAGAAAAGCCTTAATTTGTCCATTATTCTACTTGACCACCAGTACAGAAAAGCATTAAATGCAACTCTTCTGATCAATCCATTTATTTCCAATGGTTGACTATAAACAGTTTGCAGTCTAAGCACCTTTGAGGTTGTGCTTTCTTCTATGAACTTAAGATGAGCGGTTTTAAGACCGAGATAGTTGTATCCTGACAATTGCCAAAGGAGACAATCAATAATAGCATACTATGATGGCTATTGTGTTTAACTTTCTGCATCTATTGGCTCAAGCAATCGCCTGATCATTCTATTTTGAAGCGTTCGACAAATGTCTGTATAGCAATTGTAATAAAGTATCTAGTCAAATTATCACTTTTGGGGGAATTATAATAAAATAACCAGATCACAAAGGTCAAGAGCAATGCAAATTTACTGCAAACTAGAAGACAAGCAACAAGGCATGGTTGGTTACTCGGGGTTATTAATATGGCCTACCGTTTAATAAACGTATTTGAACTCTGCCCAATTTTATTATTCAACATATTGTAAAAATAAATAAAAAGGGAGACAAATATTCATTACACTCTAGAAAATTATCTTTATAGGCAAGTTACAAATATCGATATGTCATTAATTATGTCTACATTTTACATAGTCAATCGTGAGAATGCATGGCTGTTTCAGTGGATTGTGCACATGCTATTCACCTTGGAAAAACAAGTTTCCCTAAGATTTTATCTTTACGGATTCACTGTTACCGCAGCAAGTTTATTTATTGCTTTAATATAATTGAGCAACAGTGTTACCAACTGGTGTTGGGTTGAAGTTTTTAAGTGGATTGAAAACTGTCAAAACATTTTTGAAACTGGACAAACACAGTAAGTGCCACTTCTTTTTCTTCTTTTTGTGTGTGTTTCGAAGTGTGTAAGAAGAAAATTTTAAAAACGTATCAGCCAACTGATATTTAACCACACGACCTAGACAAGGTTGTAGTAAAATTTTAAAAAGTGAAAATCAATTTCTTTCATATTTCAACCATAAAGGAATTGTTTAAATTAACAATGATAATACAATGGAGTTTATTTAATTTATTTAATTATTCTTTTATTTCACATACAACAAGTTAATCATGATAGTTTTCTTTTAGTTATCACATATTTCAATTATAGATCATCGTTATATTCAAAATTGAGTTGATAAACCAAATATCTCGAATACACGCTGTTAGTTTTAACTTACCTGTAGATGGATTGGAACCTTTTTAATTGGTGTTGCAGACTTCGACATGACGTCGATAATTCACGTGCTTCTCAGCGCTGCAAGACGACAGACAAAATGGAACGGGTGCGGTTTTTCCCGCCTTTAAGTTTTGCTAAACGTATAGTACAGAATTAGATATATAAGATGAACTGTAACGGTGGAAGATTTGTAGGCTATTTAAGTATGGTAATGCTTACGTTGCGATAAGAATTGTATTTATATCTGCTCTATGTTGAGGTGTTGTAACAGAATAAGATCTATAACACACCGTAACACGTTTCAAACTTTGAAACAGCGTTGACACAAGCTACAACAACACTTACGAATGGAGAAGTGAAGAAATACCGACCACCTTTAACGAAACGTATTTTGCTGTATCCTTGAATAGCTACCGATGACTAAAAGATAGCTGTAAGTCTGTCTTAAAGAATAATAATAAACCTCATGAGACGTAACAGCAAACTATGTATATATGTATCTGGTCACTCCTCTTGTAATGTCTCCCGTTGCTGGAATGTTTAACCACAGCGCCGCGTTAGCCCCGAACAGTGGATATTGTATACCACTTTTTCAACAGACAATTAACGATCGATAGTACGTACTGCAATTTGCAGCAGCTTGTTGTATATTTGGAGTATAAATGAGTAATCCAAATTGACAGGACGAAACATCTAAAAGCTAAAGATATATATGATACAATTATACACGAAAACGAAATCAATAGAATACGTAAAATATAAAGAAGTTGGACTTTACGCCAAAGTTAATGGTAACTAGGAATACAGGAAGTTAGTTTCGCCAGAACATAACGCGGGGATCATACTATTTGTTGTGTTTTACAGAAACTCAACATTTCAGTATTATACCGATGTGCAATAATTATTAAACGAGTAAACAAAAAAAATTAATTCCAGTTTATAGGATTGTATATTCAGTATGATTATATTAGTATAAGGGCGTAGCCTGTACTACAGGCTGGTGTGTGTGTGTGTGTCTGTGAGTGGGCGATATTGTGGGCTTTTTCTTCTACAAAAATAAGTTAAGTGATTTACCTTAGCCTAAATGCATCATGCTATTTGATGTGTTTTACAGAAACTCAACATTTCAGTATCATACAGATGTGCAATAATTATTAAACGAGTAAACATAAAAAAAATGAAGTCTAGCTTATAGGGTTGTATATTCTGTGTGATTATATTAGTATAAGGGCGTAGCCTTTACTACAGGCTGGTGTGTGTGTGTGTCTGTGGGTGGGTGATGTTGTGGGCTTTTTCTTCTACAAAAAAGAATTTAAGTGATTTACCTTAGCCTAAATGCAACTTGCGAAAGCAAATTGTTCAAACATACGAGAGTAAAATCAACGAGGAGCTCAGCTCAGCTTAAACTAATAAGCTGCTGAATTGTAAATAACTTCAAAAAATATTGGGGGTAATCGTTCGACCACACCTGGCTACGCCCCTATAGTTATAGAAGTAATCATCAACATGTTATTCTGAAAATTAAGTATTGTGCTTGTAAAATATTAAACTTAAGTTTCGATTAAAATATCATTATTATTTATATATATAAATATCCGATGTCCAAAAGTTTGATCTTATAATGAAGCTGCTAAATTGTTCTACAATATCAGTTGCAAATGACGCCGAATAAGACATCTAGTATTCTTTCGGTTATTTCCAATTGTCGATTCTGTTATTAAAAGTAACCCCGAATAAATCTGATTAATATACCTTTTTGTCAGGTTAACAGGTGGCAACACAGACGCACAAGATGTAGTGAGATGCTCTATATTTTAATATTATTATTATTATGTGTATCTATCTTAAAGCTATACTGCCACCTGCACTCTGTCCACCGTGGTGAATCGAACCCCGGGTTTTAGCGTTGTAAGTCCATGAATTTATCACTGACTCACAGGGAGACAATATTTGTATGCACATCAACAGCTGGTATGGTCGCGTTGTAAAATGCTTAATAATGATTTCAAGGAACCTAAAGAGAAAAATATTTTAAGTAACTTTTAGATTAAGCTCAGTAAATTTTAATGGCCTTTGTTTGCACAAGTTATTATTAAAGATGTGTATGAAAAAAAACAACATCAAATGAACTTTTTATAAGAACAAATTTACTTTTACAATGTTTTTAAAACGTAGTACAATCTTAAGTAAAAATATCTGGTACCTATTCCAGACTCGTGTAATACAAGGTATATCTTAAGCCTGATCAGAATATGTTTGATCGTTGTGTATTTTTCTACGGCATATAAAATATATATAATTGTAGTTCGGAGCCAAACTATTCAATGAGTTCAAGTCTTGTCATATCCAAGACAGCTGTAATTTGTTATTTACATATGCCATAAATGTGTAAGTCAAACCCAACGTAAGTGTGAAGCAGTGTTTCATAATATTAGTTCTGAATTGAATATAACTTAATGTTTCCGCTTCATGATGTATTGATAACCTTGGCATAGTTTGTTAGGTAACGTATCAAAATATCAGAGTTTCTATCATAAATTATAAGTGTTCAATTTTGGACACACATCGCGGTAAGTTAACTCTGTTTTTTGTTATAGACATGTACAGAGTCCCCCGAAAATATTTTATTTATTTATTGTTATAGGTGTTTCTTTATCGTTGGTTTTGAAATCCAACCCTGTGTTCTAAAAATTATCAAACCGCCTATTTGTTGTTATTTTTTATCTATTTTGAAAATTACACAATAGCACAAGAACGATCATGTTCTAGACATTGAATTCACATATTAAAGTGGTATTGGAAGACTGGAAACTCGATGATAAATACATCTTGATTGTCGATTCAATTGTAGAGTTCCAGATATTTACAAAATCTTTAAATTGCATATTAGTATTTGTGGTATCTAGAAAAGGATTTCAATGACCACACTTTTGGACCATCCTATCAATATTTGAAATAACTATAGAAACAGTAAATAAAATGATCGTAAAATGCAAATATTACTAGTTTGCTTCCCCATTGCACCAGAGTATATTATATACTGTGATTGGCTGTCATCTAACCAGTCAATAGGAGGCAGTATGGAACTCTGATGAGGACATGTAAAACTAGTACTGCTGATAATAGAAGTGGTCGAGAAAGAACATCTAAGCTCTTGAAAAGTGATGTTAAGTAACTTCAAGTATGCTCTTAACGTAGCAAAGGTCTTGTAAATGCTGTAGTTGAAAGTATAAGCATGATTGTTATCTGCCGAACAATAAAGAACACACACACTAGCACGCAGTGGCCTCACTGGTCATAAAGCTGCTAAGAACCTCAACATAGGATAGATAATAAAATCAAAAAGGCTTAAATGAGTATCAGAGTTTAGATAATCGCATTCTTTACAAGTGAATCAGAATTACAATTGATTGACAACAATTAATGATAGTTTGTTCGGTGGCGGCAGAGAAGAAAACAGTGTCACAGTAACATCTCCAGTGAAGCATACTAGGGGGACCGATACAAGTGTGGGCAGTATTTCAGTTAATGATGCTGGAGATTTGCACAAAATTGGTGGCACCGTGAATGATAACAGGTAATACAGCTTTTTAACTCATCAAGTAATTTTCTTAGCAGCAGGGATATATTTTCCAACAAAACAGTGACCCCAAATATGCAACAACTGTAGTGAAACGATAGTTAGAAAGAATAAGAAGCTGACAGAACACTTGCAACCATGACTTGACCTGTACAAAATTCCAGTATGAATACTGTTAAGGATGTATGGGTTTATATGGAAATTAAAAAGTAAAACAGTGAATTATATGGAATAATATAGGACATTTAGAATAATATTTCAGAATCATACATTGATAAATATATTGTAGCATAAAACCAAGGTGCACTGCCTTGATTACATCAAATACAAAATACTAGTGCTTTGTACAAGATATTCTCTGTTCTTTTGTATTTCCTGTAATAATGTGTTGTACTAATGAAAAATTGGTCATTAAGTATGTAATATATATATATATATATATATATATTGTTACG
>NW_013667776.1:133377-134983 GCF_000517525.1 Limulus polyphemus
TAGATATTTACGTTGTTGTAGGCTATAATTTTAATTTAGAAATTTGTAGTGTTCTTTGGCCAAAAGGAGGTTTCACGTCACGTGATGAAAGTACGGCTACACATCTGAAAAGTCGAGCAGTATAAAGCGCGAGTTAGACTAGCGTATAGGCAGTGGCATTTCTAGGATGTTTATAGGGGTGGGAACAGAAGGGGTAAAGGGTTAGTTTGGGGAAGGAAGGCAGAAGATTATCAGATAGGGATCCGATGTTGTTAAATGCAAAATAAATGGGCTCCCCCCTTTAAGAAGCGTTTATTGATCCTTGTAATTATCACAAAGTCAAAATTACCTTAGGCTCTTTTTGATAGAAGTTATACATTTCTTCCAGTTAAGCTACACAACTACCCCATCCGTAAAATAAATGATTTTTTTTTATGCCACTTGGAGTTACAATGTAGAGTAATTTTAAAATCTTCAAAGACTTAATCCTGACAACTCAGATGGGAAGAAAAACTTTTCTTCCTCTACGCCACTGAACATAGGATTATTGATTTAGTCAACTGATGAGTAATTACCACATGATTTAATCTTTTTTTCTGTTTCTGTAGCCAGTTGGTCAGATCAGCTTTGTAAATTTTGAGTATATATGTTTCTGAAAGTACGTCCAGGAAAAGCGAGCATGTAAGTGAAATTGGGGCATCTTCTGTGAACCTTGGCCCATTTGAGAGGATTAGTTAAGCTATCTTGTAGAAATTGAAGAAATAAATACTTTTGATATCATTAAGTGGACTGGATTTAGCATTCTTGTTTTCGTCAAATAATCCAAAATAACAGAAATGTCATATATAAATATACTACGTAATTTCTATCTCCTTGTATTAATATAAAATTTTAAAAATTTTATTTTGTGCTGTTTTCACACCACATTGGTCAAAAATGTTGTTAACTTTGTATCATTTCAGCTGCCCGTTTTTCTGTGTCATTCGTCTAGATTCACATATCTAGTCTTCCCGTGTGAAAGATAGTTGCAGGGTCACTCATGGTATGTGAAGTTACTCAAGTTAGGTGGGTATATTTTTTCACAGGTATTCAGGTGACCTCTAAAGTTAATGACCTCTCTTGTATTTCATTGAGGAATGGCCCGTCATGGCAGTAGTGCTGATTGCTTTGGTTAAGTCTGACATTAACGTTTTAAGTAGTTAACATGAGATTTATTCAGTCTGGAATACAATCTGGGAGAGATACAGTTTGGAACTTGAGAACGCCTAGATATATTACTAACTCTCCAGTAAAAGTAACTGTCCTTTTTGATCAGTTAAGCATACATTTTAACTGTGTTTGTTTATATATAAATTGTTATTGTGACTGTACGTTTGTGGTCAAACTTTCTTTCTTTATTAACGTTAGTAAACAGTGAACATAGAATCACTTCTCAGCAAATATTTTGTTGAATCTACAGTTGATAGCGGTCCTGTATTGACGTTCTGGCGTTCTTATCTAAAAGTACCCCAAAGAAATTAAACATTTGATATTACTAAGTGGACTGAACTTTGCATTCTTCTTGTTATCAAACAATCCAAAAAGAACCCTGTCGAACAATAAGAAACCGTCAAAATATATATATATT
>NW_013667776.1:135300-140805 GCF_000517525.1 Limulus polyphemus
ACATGTTATAGAACATACAAAATAGAAACACGTGTGAATCAGTTAACTGTGTAATATTCTTCTGAAACACCATTTCGTTAAAATCGATATTTGAATATTCCTACTTTTAAGTTTTGGTTTCTTGTTCTTTGTGATGGTTAGGGTTAGCAGATAAGCGGCTACTAATTTTGCTGAATTCACCAACACGAAGAATACAAAGTACTAAAAAATGAATTTCAGAAACTTTAATACATATCAAATAAGTTTTATGAATCGCAATTCAAACTCGTAATTAACTCGCTCATCGTAAACCCTCGATAAGATATCAAGGAAGTTCCAGACTAGAAAGAAAACTTTATATTGTTTGTAAGTTTGTGAAACTTTTGTTTATAAATCATTGTTGGTAATAACTATTTGTAATAATTGTTATTGTAAATTGTATTGTTGTGTGTATATTAAAACGTATTTGTGTTAAAAACGAAGACGGTGTGTATCAATCTTGTTGGCAATTATCATAAATTGACTAAAATATCGGCATTTATTTAAATACTAAATCAAACAAACGCACAATTTAATTACTAAATTTAAATTATCAGTTAACTCGGCTTCGGACTATTTGAAATTCTAATACGTAAGACCTGTCCTCTTATCGGCAGTTCAAAATTAGAGACAGCGGCAGATAGCCATAGTAGTTTTACAAACAAACAAATTTAAAAAATGGGTCACGTTTTAATAAATCTAGAAAGTTTAACGCACTTTACCAGAACAATTTTCGAGATTCTCTGCTGATTTCCCTCTCCGTGGCTCAGCAGTAAGCCTCAGGTCTTATTATGCTGAAAATAGGGTAGTGATACCCGTGGTGGGATGGGTACAGATAGACATTGTGTTGCTTCGCGGTTTGCAAGAAACAAACATACCAGCTTCCCTGCTACCATTGTAACTACTTCCTTCCACGTCGATCGTGCTTACTCTGATGACCATGATTGTGCACCTTTAACCGATACCGTAGTTTCTATTGTAACAAGTTTCTGCGAAAAACAGTAGATCAATTTTAGATCACACATTTTTTACAAACTTTCCAACATCCCTCAATTGTATACATAAACATCAGCTTTCAAAACCAGAGTTGTCCATATATAGTTAGGTGATTTAAAAAAAAAAAAAGAGTTAGAATCACTTTCTGGGTGGACAGGAGGGGGAAAGGTTCTGAACGACTAGTATACAAACGCTGGTGTCATTGATGACAGTTTTGTATGTGATGAGATGATAGTTAGGTATTTAGATAGTATTACAACCTCATATGTATATACTTATGTTCCCTTGGCAATGTTCTTCGCTGTAATTTTTTAAATAGGTTTGTCCCACTCATTTCACAATAACTATTTCACTTGAGGAATACCCTTCCTTGGAAAGTGCAGTGACATAATCAATCAACCATAAATATATTCCTGGTGCCATTGCACTGTCAGTTGGTAGGTAATTTGCCATGAACCAAATAATTAGGCCCTTAGCATATCGCTAAAGGCGCCACTTTTCGCAGCTATAGGGACATGCCACTGTATCAACATATGCAGACACATGGGTATAAGTTCAAACATAGTCATCCCTCGTTTAAAACTGCTGTCCAAAATGAGGGTAACCACTAAGTTGAATTTACCGCCAACGGGATTGACTGCCACACTTAAAACGTTCAAACAGTTGAAAGTATGGAGTACATTCATCGATATATCGCGACTTGAGCCTTAGGCCTAACGATCCACAGCCCAACACACTAGCTACAAAGCCAAGTCTGCCACACTTAGACTTTATTTTGCAATTATTCATAATCTGATGTTTTAATTGATGCCGCAATCAAATAACGTTATATTAGTATAGCAAGATAAATACTGATTTTATGCGGCCAGTATATACGATTATTTATGATTTATTAATCAACGATGTCTGATAAAGAAGCCAAACATAAAAAAAAACTGTTACAAACTAATAAAATATTCCAACCTTCAGCATTTATCGAAAAATCCTAATATAGATTAAGCAACTTATTGGGTTCTTGTATAGGTTAATCAATACAGAAGTTTTCAAAAACTAGTTGCGGTAAGTCTGCAAATTTACTAGGCCGAAAATTTAGTTTCGTTACTTTTGGTAAGCTGAGCACAGATGGCCTATTGTGTAGTTTTGGGCTTAACAAAAACCAAACCAAAAACTAGTCTGATAATATCGCACAAAATTAACTATTCGACAAATATTAACTGACTGATGAGACTAAACCAATCCATTTGGTTACTTTGAATCATTATTATAATTAGAAAACTGTATTTCAATGTGATCTGGAGAGACATTCGAATGTATATAATGTTAATGAATTTCACCATGCGATACTTTTCAGCTATAACGTCACCGCGTCACGTCCATAACAAGTGGATTTATATCGCCCTAGTGGGCTGATATCTTCGTCACTAACAGCGAGAAGATAAAATATAATGACTGGGTTAAATAGTTAACGATAAAGAAAATACCCAGTTTCCAAGATTATGTACCGAAAAACAATATAAGTAACAACGGGTAAAGAAAAAATAATTAATTTTATTCCCTGAGCGGATAGAATTAATATTGTTAAGTCCTACCTGTAAATAGACAGAAGTCTGAAGAGTAGAAATTTCGTCCTTCATATTTGTTGCTTCTCGACACGTTGTATAACAGTTGATACAGCCAGTTTGTGATGCTAGGACCAATATCGCCCACCTTTAGCAAAAGTCGAAGAACCAATCAAAGAAAGACAGACACACGCACGCCCAAGTTATTTATAAGGGAAAAAATGAGCAAGAAGTTTTCACCAGAAGTTTCGGTGATGACCTACTGCTCCGACTGGTTAAAGTGTATCGCTTAAATTACCATGAATATAAGTCTAACATTGAAGGAATGTTTAAAATAGCTTATAAAGGGACAATACACCTGTGGTTGTGGGTGGTGTTTTGCAGATCCCTCATTCAAATCGTCAATGAATGTACACTGGAAGACATGTTTTTTTTTTCTTTTATTACCAAACCATCAAGTAGGAAATTGCATAACTAGCACGATAAAAAAATAGCTCGAGGCTATGAAGTCTATTTATCTCTACAACATACGAAAACATGATACATCATATGTAAGCAAAAGTTTCTATTATTATGTTTTAGTAAACAGAAAACAAAATCGCAGTTTATCAGATTTCAAATTTATGGTGTGAAAGATTAGGTACGAGAATATGTGTCTTAATTATCAATGTTGTTACATTACTTGCTTGTAATAAAAAAACATATGTAACAAAAACGAGAGAAAGCAATACAGAAGCACAAAGTAACATATATATATATACATTATTAATAGACTGTACTCACGAAAGCATAAAAATATAGATCCTATCAAGCACGTGCTCTGTTAAACAAACAATGGGGTCAGGAAGTACGTTCCATTGTATTATTAATCCAATAATATACAAAGACACATAAAAAGCACGAAGGCAAAAAATGAAAATATCTAATGACGATTTTTATGTTGTAGAAATTCAGCTACCTTTTCGAAGTAGTTCATAGTGTCACCTTGTCATGCTAACATGTGTCTATGTCACGCCTATTAACATTAAAAGAGTGACACTGTCGTACGAACAAATTAGTAGTTAGTCACCCCTTCGTACTTGTTTAGTACGTTCAACCTGTCGTTTTAAAACGTTAGTAACTTGTCACTTGTCGAAATAAAAGATTAGTGGTGTGACACACTGTTGCACAGAATTTGTTTGTTTGTTTTGAATTTCGCGCAAAGCTACACGAGGGCTGTCTGCGCTAGCCGTCCCTAATATAGCAGTGTAAGACTAGAGGGAAGGCAGCTAGTCATCACCGCCAACTCTTGGGCTACTCTTTTACCAACGAATAGTGCGACTGATCGTAAAATTATAACGCCCACACGACTGAAAGGGCGAGCATGTTTGGTGTGACAGGAATTCGAAAGCGACCCGCAGGTTGCGAGTCGAGCGCCCTAACCTCCTAGCCATTGCACAGAAACATTAGTGTACCATCCAAATATCTAATACGTGATCACTGTGTCCTTCTAACACTGTGTCCTTCTCGTATTATTAAATTAGATTGGTGCGGAAGCATCCAATGGTTTGAAGTAGAAGGGTGCTGTGCACCTGATGGTTTTATTAACGTGTTTTATCCCAACAATAACAACCGAATATATATAGTTTCCATCATATACAGGGTTTATAGTTTTATTAAATGGCTTTCAGCTACGCCACACCCCCTATTGGCACAGTGGCATGTCTGCAGACTTACAACGCTAGAAACCGGGTTTCGATACCCTTGTGTAGCTTTGTGCTTAAGTTCAAAATAAGCAAACAAGTTCCGTCACTATAAAAGGTATTGAAGCACTGCTGTATGTCATAATGTCGTATTAACAGTATCCCTTCCAATAAATGGACGAATCGACAATTCGTTCTAAGAAAGTTAGTTTTATTTTGTTTTGTTTTGTTCAGTTAAAGTTGATGTTTTTTCATAGTTGACTTATTACTTCATGAACCAAAGTTTTCAAATCATACAGTGTAGAAATTTTATTTCGAGTTTCACTAGTTCCAGCTCGTAAAACAAAAGTTACAAGTCATGATTTTTTTTAACTATAGGATAACTCGAACTCAGTAAATAATTATGTATTTTTAGAACCAAAACCTTAAAACAGGTATAGGTGATATCAATGGACAGAACTAAAGTGACATAATAAAGGAAGACCCGTATGTTGTAGCAAAACAAAGAGTGACCTGTAATGATTAAACATTAAACTGAGTTGTTAATCTTTCGAAATCTTATATGTTACAAGGCTTACTACTTTCAAAACCTGTTTAAGTCGAATTAACCATCATACCCGCCCTACCAACGTTAACGCTAGGCCTATGATATGTTTGAAACCGATACTACAACACGACTAACAAAAATACTCGAAAGTTTAAGATTTGATGCAAGTCTAGGAAAATTATTTTTAGGCAATACTTCATCAAACGCCCTAATGTATTTTTTCGTCCAGTATAGTAACCTTTATTTCACGTGACATTGTTAAAAGTGTTTTAAGCACCGAATATGGGGGTAGCCACAACTACGAAATATGGAAAAACTGTCTTGTGAGGTTTAGAAAAGACAGGTTAGGTGCTTTTAAGTTCCAGTATCGATATTCAATGCACAAATTTCGCGTATTTTTATTCAAGGGCATAGGCTGGGTGAGTTTCGAACGCATCCCCCACCCACCCACCCACCACTGGAGATTAGAGTTTCGCTTCTAAGACCAAAGAATATGTGTAGCCAAGTTTTACTAGCTATAACTTTCGTGAATAGCTATTTTTCATAATCCAAAGACCTATGTTGGCTCATACTTCAACAATATTTCATATGCGTTCAGCACAGTTGCACCTATATATACTGTTTATTCGGTATATGGTTTGCACTACCAATAAAGAGTAGTTTGTATTACCGTATTTTTCGGAATATAAGACGCACCCTTATT
>NW_013667776.1:141589-143966 GCF_000517525.1 Limulus polyphemus
AGTTTGGTTCAAACCTACAAACTATTCATTGCTTTCACTGTAATTTATTTTCTTATTATTTAAGGAGCATTATAAATAGTTATGTTTTTAAAAGAAGAAAAACTACTGTTGTTATAAATAACACATTCAATTGAACTAAACTATGCATGCCTATTTAAATATATTTACACATGGCTTGTGTATATCCATATATATTATTCATACCTTCGGTTTATAGGATGCAAACAGATTTTGACATCAAATTTTGGGGTAAAAAAGTGCGTCTTATACACCGAAAAATACGGTAAATAAAACTACGTATTTGAAGTAACAAATAAAATGCCCTTAACGTTTTCACTACTTTATATTGTTGTAATTATGAATAACAAAGAAATTATAAGCGAGTGGAATTGTTTACAAGTTTGTAACAATAATGTTAATATTTTAATTAATTTATTTTACCAATTAGTGCGTACAATAGTAAATACCAATGACATATAAAACAGTCGCGGCAAAAATTATATTAAAAAAAAAATTTGTTATAGGGTACCAATGTTTTGAACGACCCCTACCCCCCGCAGCTAAAACAACCTACACCCCTGTAATTGACTGCTAGCTATTTACTTATGAAAATTGTATATTAACATTAAATTTTAATCATCCCAGAACCTTTTGCTACACAGAAGAAATGCCCTAGCCATTACGCCACGATCTATATTAAAAAGTGGTAGTTAAATTTCAAACAAAGGCTCGTTACAGAGGGCAATGGAATGTATATTTATTTTGTAATTAAGCACAAAGCTACACAATGGGCTATCTGTGCTCTGCCCACCACGAGTATCGAAACCCGGATTCTAGCGTTGTACGTTCACAGACATGCCGCTGTGCCACTGGGTGGCTATTTATTTTGTAGTGTTTAAAAACTTTAATCTGACATTATGAAAAACAGAAGGTGTATATAAAGATAATTCCATATTTAAAATTGTTCTATTTCAAAACTACTTGTTTTCTGTGTGACAAGAATGAAACTTAGTTATTTTAGAAATGTAATTTTGTAATGTGGAAGAGCATTTTTGTAACGATGCTGCAAATGTGTGTAAACATTTTATTTTACAGCTTTATGTCATCAAATTTTATGAAGATGAGTGCGTAATGGAATTAAGATAATATAATTTACATGTATTATTTTATAACAAATTAATGAAAGGTGTAATGAAGGTCAAGCCTGGAACTGTAAATGATTCTGTTATTATATAATTCTCCAAACACAGCGGGCCCCCTTGGTGTCTCAGCGGCAAGTCTGAGACCTTATCACTCTAACAATCGGATTTAGATACTCGCAGTGGCTACAACATAGATAGTCCATTGTGTAACTTTGTGTTTAACAACAAACAAACAAGCATGGCGCTAAAATACAAACACACGCCCCCAGTGGCATAGCGGTATGTCTGCGGATTTACAACTCGAGAATTCGGGTTTCAATACCCGTGGTGGGCAGAGCACAGATAGCCTATTATGTAGCTTTGTGCTTAATTACAAACACAAACACGCGGAAATAAATAATTACCCAGGATTACAGTTTCTAGACGCGCTGCGCTTGAGCATATACGTCAGCACTGTCATCTGTAAACACAAAACAGTGTGAATTTAGGGAGTTTGGTTGTAAGCAACTTCGAAGAGATAGTGAACTATTTTGTCTTTTGGTTAGACAAGTTTCTATTTTTTCACCTTTTATTAATAACGATATTATAAAACATGCAGGAGTCCAATCTAATGATCCATGCAATTGTTTAAAAACGGAAATGAATATTTCGTTGTCGTAAACTCCGTCATTTACTAGCGTTGTTCTCAGAAACTACGACGTGAGTGTTTTTCTTCATATATTTAATTAACATGCAAAGTATTTTCGGAATATGAAACAAACTTACGTCAGGACATGATGAAAAATGTTGGCGAATTTTCCAAAAACTCTCTCTATATCAATTTCTAGCAATCGAAGCAACAAGCAACAGTAGGCTAGTTCATGACTTTCGTAAAAGCTGGAGATCATGGAGGAGGTTTAAGAGTTTTTTCTTATTTACTCATATAAAATATATCAACTTGCTTCATTTTTTTAATCTATCGAAATAAGATGGTTATATTATATCCATGAAAGTTAACTATGTTTTTCTATCAAATAAAATTTCCGTATTTTCGGTGCTAAAAAGAAAAAAATAGGAAAAAATTCAATCAAAATTGGATATTTTATATCTCGTGTATTTCGTAATGGATTGTCTTGAACTTTGGTATGTGAAGTAAACGTTCAGTAGAGCACATCTACTGAAAGTATTGTTACGTCTCCGTGTGTTAATTAATTTTCCGTAACTTCGTTCCAACGAAACTCTAATGACACAAGTCT
>NW_013667776.1:143994-147196 GCF_000517525.1 Limulus polyphemus
GCCTCGCTGACGCAACAGTATGTATTCGTTTGGATTACCAGTGTGTGAGCTATCGAAGTTGGAAAATTGTTAAAGTATCACTTCTGTTAACAACACGCAGTTTGTCCTGCAGGTTGTTTTGGCCGCACGACACACTACCGTGTGTCTTTATAATCTTACCTGAAATATTAAGTTTTAGATCATTAGCTAGTCATACGGTGTTTGTGTTAAAGAATCAATTTTACAAATGAAAGACAGGGAGAAAAGCGTGTTCAAAGACATCCGTCATGAGAATCAATCAAAAATGGTATTCGAAACGGAATGTATTTGCTTAGAGTTGGATGCGTATTATATGCTCTGATGAGATACGTTTCACATTTTTTTTTTCTATACTGACGATACACTGTGTATAGAAATATAGTTAAAAAACACACTACATCCTGTGGTTTTGACAATGCGATGGAGGTGGTGTAATGGTGTGTGAAATATCATCGTGACTGTGGTTGGGTCTCTTAATTTTTGAAAAGGGGGAATAACATTCAGATTGGACCTGAGTGTTGTTGCCGATTGAACATAGTTTGTTTGTTTTTCCCCGAAAAAATAAAGCAACTACTCACCATTGTGTTTTAAACTGGCTCCAGAAGCATGTATATGATTTTAGTTATCTTTATTGGCAAGCACGACCCCTGGATACCAATCCGATTGAACATATCTGGGATGAGGTTGATTGCTTCAACATTTGCGAATTACAGGCAAGTAAAAATATCGATCCAATTTTAAACTTAAATCGTTTCTAAGTTTAATCAACGGAGACTCTCAATTACGAAATCAACAAATATATATATTTTTTCAATTTTCTAGCCTATACATTTCATTTTATACTTTCAGTACATAGACTAACAACAATATTAGGTTATACTTTTGTTGCTAGGCAACATGACATAACAGCCATTGTTGGATAGCATTGTTACCATAACGCACTGGTTTTTCTGTATACATTCGCGGTGAATACACTACAATTGAATAAGGACACCTTTCGCTATCGTATGGAGTATACGTCATGTTGATTCCAGGCCATTACAGCGGGGAAAGGTGGTCGAACCCGATATTTCGAGGGGATTTTCATAAAAAGGCCTGACAGGGTTCATTGATAATTTAAAGAAAGGCCTTGTCAATAAAATGTGTAGAAAATTCATAGATGTTCGGAAAATTATTAATAATTTGTTGGGTTGGTTTGTTTTGAATTTCGCCGCAAAGCTACACGTGTGCTATCTGCGCTCGCCGGCCTTAATTAGCAGTGAAAGACTAGAAGGAAGGCAGCTAGTCATCACCATCCACCGCCAACTCTTGGGCTATTCTTTTATCGTGGGATTGACTGACACATTATAGCGCCCTCACGGCTGAAAGGGCGAGCATGTTTGGTGAGACGGGGATTCGAACTCGCGACCCTCAGATTGCGACTCAAGCGCCCTAACTACCTGGCCATGCCGGGCCAATTTGTTGGGCAATATGGAAAATGATAATTAGATAAAATAACATTTTTCATTATTTTGACGATACCATTTTTGGTACAAACGATGAATTTTATGCGTTGCTAATTTGCTTGAGGTTTAGAGAAATTAGTTATCGAGTTTTAGCAGAATTTTATCGTTAAACCTAAATTACATGCATAGATCCTACTGTTACGTCTCTGGTCGTTTGTTAATTTCCGGTATAAATTCTTCCTGAGGAACTTTAGCGATACAAATCCTTTCTTAAATAAAACTAGTTTATTCTTTCTCAATACAACTTTGCAATACACAGAATTTCCACAGTCAGTTTAACTTAACACACGCTATAATTCACAACGATTCACGTACTTTACTTACGGTCACTACCGCTCGCTTGACTCAATTATCTGTCTCTATATCTGTCTATCTGCTACTATCTCTCCGTTCGTTTTTCCTGGCAGTTATTTTGATTTAAAAATAATTATCTCCTAAGAAATAATTACTAATCAAGGGTGCTCGAAGATTAAACAATCCTCCTTCATCCTGCTCGTGGCATAAGGTTACATTTCAATTAGTGGCCAGCGGAGTAATGAGCCAGGAAAAGTCAAGATCCTTCGAGAATCACATGACGTGTTACCAGAGTCACGTGACTTCCGCTGTCGTAACACTACAATAATGTGAATATCTCAAAAATTATTCTTAATGAATGTTACTATTATATATAAGTAATATTTTGTAATGTAGAATAAAACTTGCTTGTTTTAGCGTAAAACTACAAATCTGTGATCTGTCCATTACGGGGAATTGAACGCCGGATATTAGCGTTGTAAATCCGTAAACTTACCGCTGACTCACTGGGGGACAATAATAAAGCAAAATAATCTCCGTTTTTGAGTACAATTTCATAAAACCCAGGTCAGATACCAAATACTGAGTGTAATTAGGAATTTTTTTACAACTTCGTATATTTCATTAGTTCTCTCTTTCTGTGTGCGAGATGTTTAGCATTGAGTATTACTTAACATACATAAATGTTATTAAATCGTCTTTAATATTCCACACTTAGGAAAAAGCTATGATTTCTTTCATTCAGGTATAAAACATTTAAGCTAACTATATCAAAAACACGTGTATTTTTGTTGAATAAAATTAGTTTTCTATTAAAAATAAAAATCAAGAACGCAAATTAACAAAAATATTTCACAGTAACGTAGAGTTGGGTAAAATGTGTGATATAATGAACACGAACTGCTCGATAACAAACCGCCATTTTAGTGTAGATGCTCTCATGTGCAATGTGGACAATGACTTGTTCTTTTTGATAGCATGCCATTAAGTAATCAGAATTTCATAAGAATTGGTATTGAGTTCTGGTATGCATTAAACATTCTCATTCACGTAGCCAAAGAATATTATTTACAAAACCTAAATACTGATATATTTATAAAACTAATTCACGTAGCCAAATAATACTATTTACAATACCCAAATACTGGTATATTTATAAAATAATTCACGTAGCCAAAGAATACTATTTACAATACCTAAATACTGATATATTTATAAAACTAATTCACGTAGTCAAATAATACTGTTGCTTCAGCACGGTCATGTGACTAGTATCACGCCACCTTTTTCTAGAAATATCCTGTTCTTTCGTGAATGCCCTAGCGTTTACTAGATGTGTGTTAGTCTTGTATATATAAGACCGGCCACGAAGCGACGGGAAGGTA
>NW_013667776.1:147990-149648 GCF_000517525.1 Limulus polyphemus
AAGAAAGGACTTGTGTCGCTAAAGTTTCGTCGAAACGAAGTTACGGAAAATTAACTAACGAACGGAGACGTAACAATACTATTTACAATACCTAAATACTGGTATATTTATAAAACTAATTCACGTAGCCAAATAATACTATTTACAATACTTACATTCTGCTATTGCTCAATGATGTAAATTATATTATAGAATGATGTGATAACGAATTTCTTTTGTACTTAATAACCATATTTACTACAAACTAATTATGTCCATCAAATTTCATATCTTAGTTTTAGTGTCAACATTCATTAGTTGATACATTGCAGCTAAACATATATTTAAGATTATAGAGAAAAGTTTATTTTTTAAGAACGTTGGTGCTTAGAATGTGAAGGAAACTGTATGAGACGTGGGCGGACATGTGCAGTACAATCATCTCCCACTCTTGAACTACACGACACGTGATCAGCAGGTGGCTTTCTACTGTGACCAAATTAGATTGCTCTTTATGTTGCAACAACCATTCTTTAATTCAAGGTCACCTGTACTACAAGTCTCTGTTGTAAAAAAAATGAAAAATAAATAAATAAAAAACTAACTTAATACTTATTGGATTAAACAATTATAAACCGAAAATAATTAGACATCATCATAGTTTGATTAAATTTTATACATTTTTCACAGAAGTTCGGTTTCTTAGATCCTGTTAATAAGGTTTAACTACACAACTGTAACATAATGGGAAATGCGGAAAATAAATGTTGTGACATACTACTGACTTTTATCACTTGCATAGTTCTATTATAGGCCCCCCAGTGGCACAGCGGTATGGCTACTGACTTACAATGCTAGAAACCGGGTTTCGATACACGTGGTGGGCAGAACACAAATAGCCCATTGTGTAACTTTGTGCATAAATTCAAACAAACAAATTCTATAATAAAAAAAGACCAGAAAATGTCATAACTATCTGACTAGACAGCTTCAATTTGACTGTAATCACCTCGTTAAACTAAATATTTCAACAGTTATTAAGCCTTGTAATCATTGTGAAAATATTTAATTAATCTTAATTAGCACTTGTCTTTGTTTGTTTGTTTTGAATTTCGCGCAAAGCTACACGAGGGCTATCTGCGCTAGCCGTCCCTAACTTAGCAGTGTAAAACTAGAGGCAAGGCAGCTAGTCATCACCACCCACCGCCAACTCTTGGGTTACTCTTTTACCAACGAACAGTGGGATTGACCGTCACATTATAACGCCCCCACGGCTGAAAGGGCGAGCATGTTTAGTGTGATGGGGATTCGAACCCGCGACCCTCAGATTACGAGTCGAGCGCCCTAACCACCTGGCCATGCCGGGCCGCACTTGTCTTTCTTCACTCAGTTCCCATCAATGCTGTGTATTAATCTGAGATATCACACTGCCAGCACTGTGGTAATTTAAGTTACTTGTGGGTTAAGTCTTTAGTACAGTTGTTAAAGCATTTGCTTATAGTACATCGAACCGTGCTTGAGGGAAAAACAATATGCAAATTTCACATGAATTAATGATTCGTTTTTATCACTCATTGTTCCAAACCATAATATATTTTAATGAAAAGCATTGATGATACTTCGGTGAAAACAAAAATATATTTTAGACAACGAAAACCTGACACAACAAATGACTGCTC
>NW_013667776.1:150198-152332 GCF_000517525.1 Limulus polyphemus
ATATATTACTGAATATAATTTGTCTTTGCTTGATCTTTTGTCACCTCAGTACATAAAATGTTTCATTTTAAAACTATAACTTACATTTAAATTTGCATTGTGATTTATAAAATTCTTATTTCTTTGCAACAATAAATTCCTGGAAAATTTATTTGTTAAAAACAGAGTCAAAATTACATTTCATTACTTTGATAAATGTTAATTCTAAAACAAATCAAGTTTCTCTTCCTCAGATCTTAAAATGAACCTGAGCGTTTTTGAAAGGGCTGCTGTGGGTTGCAAGACCAAATATAACAGTTCAATTTAAAAGATTTTGGGGTTAATCGTCTAGAGTAACCGAAAGCCCGAGGATTTTTAGTATATTAAGAGTTTTCTACGCCTATAGGGATAAATACACACCTTTAATCTAAGATGTTGTTTTTTTCTTTAACATATATTTCATTTTCAGTCCAGAAAAGAAATCCATGACGGACACATAATTTCGAAATTTACAGTATCAGAGGCATGAATATGTTTAGCTGTTTTATATAACTTATTATGAATTATCTTATTTTCACATTCAACAATAAACCGAAAGCGCTTATATTAATTTTTGAATAAGTTATATATATTAAATAAAATAGTGCTCATATCACACACGATTTGACCGGAAGTATACAAATACAGTCATGACAAGTTGTGTACAAGTCTTGACAACGACTTGCCCATAACAAAGTTCGCAGAAACACCAGATGTTTCTACATCAAATTGAACCTGTAATAAGGTGTAGCTTTGAGCAACAACCGTAAAGTTTGATTTATGCATACTCCCGGGAAGTTCAAAGAGACACAAAACACGTAAAACAATTGAAGTCAACTGAAGCGAAACAAACGGAAATACACACAAAATAGTTTTCATGATATTCGTAGGTGTTGTTGTTGTTAGGCTTTCTAAAACCTCAAATAGGTTTTTATTAAACTACAACTTACATAATTAAGAAACAGTTTTCTAGAGAAAACAAAAAAAAACAGTTCTAAATTCATCGTTATTTATAAAAAAAAAACTGATCTAGATGTTGAAATAAATGTGAGAAAAATATAAAATAGAATTGTCCCAACGGCGTGATAATACCAAAATATTTGTGGGCCATTATTTTTCCTTTATATATATATATATATATATATTCTTTTGGTGCATTGTCTTCGGAAATTGGCAACATATGAACCCTACAATGGTTGTCATTACAATAATGGAACATGATAAGTACGTAATGCACAAGTGTTAACAACGAAATATACAGAATGACAAGTAGCTGACAGACACTTTACCTTCTTAAAAACTAGGGTATTAGCCTGAGAGGTTCGGATTTGGATGTTATATGCATTAATATTATAAAAACCGATCCAATACACACAATGAAAGTATCAGTAATGAGGTACAAACGGTGTTGTTTTTGTTACTAAAATGAACAAAGACTGTGTCATCATTCTTCCTATTAATATTTCTGACATACAATACAATCCACCGAATTAAACAGAAATGGGATAGAAATATCGCTAAAACAATAAAATGAAAGAGTGTACTTAATGGATTATCTGTAGAGATTATAGTATCACTGTAACGAATTTGTTGTTATGTATTTATTTTAACATGAACGTTCTTTAGATTCAGTTTATATTTAAAAACATGCATAGCTTGTAGTGTTAGATATGCATTGCGAAACTCCCGCCTATTCTCCAAAGTTGTAGAAGATTCTCGAGAGTAGGAATCAACAATATATTTATATACCTAAACGTTTAAATATAGCTCATTATTGTTATGTAATCTGAATTTTCTAGAAAATCTTCCTACGTCTATAAATACAACCAACGCGACGCGCCAAAACGAGTGTCTATTAGTAGTTCGCTATAATCAGTGTGCTATAAACTTCGAAAGCTATAACTGTGATTTTTTATAACGCTTATCAATCGGAAAACTTAAGATACTTGACCAGGAAGATTTATAAATTTCGAACGTTACAAATCGTTTAACTTTAGTGGATTCTCATCGGACATTAATATTTTTACGAAAACATATAAATTCATCGCGGAGAGCTCAGCGTGTGTGGCAAAGGACAAAGGTAGCTAGCTTCCCAGTGAATCGTATGTACATCGAC
>NW_013667776.1:152727-162482 GCF_000517525.1 Limulus polyphemus
AGATATCAAGGAAGTTCGAAACTAAAAAGAAAACTTTATATTGTTTGTAAGTTTGTGAAACTTCTGTTTATAAATCATTGTTGGTAATAACTATTTGTAATAATTGTTATTGTAAATTGTATTGTTGTGTGTATATTAAATCGTATTTGTGTTAAAAACGAAAAAGGTGTGTATCAATCTTGTTGGCAAATATCATAAACTGACTATATATCGGCTTTAATCTAACTACTAAATCCAAAGTACAATTTAACTACTAAATTTAAATTATCACTTAACTCAGCTTCGGACTATTTGAAATTCTAATACGTAACAATCACTATATGAACAAATTTGCAACTCTTTTAGAATAACAATGATCCGTTAAGTTGAAATACGTTGTAAATATCTTGTTCCCAGGAGTCATAAGAAATTTCATGATAGTCACGATATGGAAGTCATTCGTTGCAGTCTGTAGATAAGTTAGGCACGTAGTTGTTTCAGGACAGTTTGTTGTTCAGTTGAACACGTAGTTGTATCAGGAAAACTTGTTATTCAGTTACACACGTAGTTGTATCAGGACATTTTATTCAGTTGCACAGATAGTTATATTAAGACAGCTTGTTGTTCAGTTACACATGTAGTTGTTTCCGGACAGCTTGTTTCAGTCAATATTCCTTATCCAATACCTGCACATTTGGTTAATGTCTTATAATAGTTTCATTCTATTGTATAGCGATGCTTAGTCCACATCTACAAAGGCTTGTTTTACCTTCACCTGCAGTATATATTTTGTATTGATATGTAAAAAACGTACTGAGAAATAAAAAATGTCTATAACTTGCATCAAGTGTTGTATGTTTTGCAATGCACAAAACTACACATTTCTTAATAAAATCGTTTTTCAAGTGCACCGTTAAAAATTAAGTTATCTTATACCGCAAGAAAATCGAAATTTGGCAAACCAACAACTTTCAAATATTTTAGAAATAAATTCAATCATCTTCTTTTTGTAGTTCATCTAATAGAAGTGGTTCCTAGTAAATTTCAGCTGAAAATAAAGCACTCTTACCTTTTGGGGTTGTTTTATCGCACTTTGAGTTCGTAGGATAATTAATATTCACTATCAAGGTGAGGGGGGACAGAATAAGCATTTTCCTCACGTTGTTCAGCCGAAATCCATTTATTGGTTGAAACGCCATTTTTTTTTTAACGAAACATCGCATCTACGCCTTTCTCAGTTGTAGGGCACCTTTTATCTTTAGATTTAAACAATATTTATAATGAATAATATTATAAATTGTATAAATATGTGTGTGTGTGTGTTATTATTGAAATCATTACTATACGCAGGAAAAGACGTCCAACAATTGTAGTAACAATCAAACTTTAGTTTTTAGGCAGAATACACTTTTTTAAGGTTTTTAGAATAATATGAAGTGCAAAAACATTTTGTAACTCAAATGTGGTTATTGTAATATTTTTGGGCTGAGTTCATACCAACTTGAAGTAATAAAAGTCAAAGATAATTGTTTACTCAAGCAAATCCCGCCTTTTTCTCATTTACACCATAACTGAAATATGTGTAGGTTAAAATATTGTTCTTATAAGTCACTAATCTAAACCTTTCATTTAAGATACTAAAACTAAGTCGATATATTACTAGCTAACTCATAATGTAAGGGCTAAGAAGGTCAACTTACAAGTGATTTCATGGTATTGATAAAGTTAAAAAATTATTTCATAGTATTGATAAAGTTAACAAGTGATTTCATAGTATTGATAAAGGTAACAAGTGATTTCACAATATTGATAAAGTTAAAAAATGATTTCATAGTATTGATAAAGTTAAAAAATGATTTCATAGTATTGATAAAGTTAACAAGTGATTTTATAGTATTGATAAAGTTAACAAGTGATTTCACAGTATTGATAAAGATAACTCAAAAAGTGTTTTCATAGTAGTAATGGTAAAGGTAACTTAAAAAGTGGTTTCTTAGTAGTAATGGTAAAGGTAACTTAAAAGTGGTTTCATAGTACTGATAAAGTTAACTTAAAAAGTGGTTTCATAGTATTGATAAAGTTAACTTAAAAGTGGTTTCATAGTATTGATAAAGTTAACTTAAAAAGTGGTTTCATAGTAGTAATGGTAAAGTTAATAAGTGATCTTACAGTATTGATAGAGTTAACTTAAAAAGTGGTTTCATAGTAGTAATGGTAAAGCTAATAAGTGATCTTACAGTATTGATATAGTTAACTTAAAAAGTGTTTTCATAGTACTGATAAAGTTAACTTAAAAAGTGGTTTCATAGTAGTAATGGTAAAGTTAACAAGTGAACTCATAGTATTGATAAAGCTAACTTAAAAGTGGTTTCATAGTATTGATAAAGTTAACTTAAAAGTGTTTTATAGTATTGATAAAGTTAACTTAAAAAGTGGTTTCATAGTAGTAATGGTAAAGTTAACAAGTGAACTCATAGTATTGATAAAGTTAACTTGCAAGATGGTTCGGTTGTATTTCTTTGAAAGTTTTTTTTTAACGATGTAAGGAGGAGAAAGTTTAAAATGATAACATAGACAGAAAAAAAGACTTAGTGACCTACACACCTTCCTATTTCATGTTATGGTTAGGTTAACATAATTGTAAATTAATAATCTATCAAAAATAGTTATCATCATCCTTCTATAAATAAAAAGACCCAAGTAGATATTACTGTAAAAAATCTAAAGGATATGTGTATAATATTTCAAACATTGTCATACGGTTGCCAGAATGCTTTCACTAATTATCGACATGTTAAATATAACATTTGGAAAACTCTTCAGTTTCCAGAAGATAAACATCTATATTCAAAAAGCCATTTTGTAAAAATGTTAATTCGTTCCTTTATATGTAAACATAATTCTCAACAACGGTCTGCAACTAAAGCAGAGAAACATAAAGCACAAGTTCTAGTCAAACTTCTGATAAAAAGGTCAGCTGCAAAAATATGCAAGTGACTATAAAAACAAACAAACCCCAACAGATTTTCATTTTCAGTAAAGCATAAACCACTCTAAATAAATTCAGACCGTATTATAGATTTCCCGTTGAAAACTATATATATATTACACGAATCATGATTAGCTCTCTAAAATACGTTATGCAATCATAACCTGTAAAGTTGCTTTCACTGTTAATGTTAATAGTATATTACCACAAATACGGTGTCTTCCAATCGAACATGGCCTCCTCCACTACTAATATTGCAACAAATCAACGAATGATATGAGTATATGACTTTTCACTGCACAGAATCATTTTTGTTTTCAGAGTCCTCATCGTTAAAAGGAAAATATTGTATTTTTGCGATTGCTATAGGTTTTCAATCAGAATAAATACAGTTATCACTACTATGAATTGTCTTATTTCACTTTCTCCCCGACGACTCAGTGGTAGATCTGAGGGCTTATAACGCTAAAAATCGGGATTTCGGTTCTGCGGGCAGAGTAAAGATAGCCCATTGTGTAGCTTTGCGCTTAATAACAAACAAACAAAACATATCTTATTGGAGAACAGTGTATGCGATGATGTAAAAATTATCAAATTAGATTTCCTTTTTATGTTATAAAGATTCTCAACAATTAAGTGAAACTACATCACGATAAGTTCTCTGTTTATGTGTCAAAACCACGCAGTCCAAACCGAAATTAAGGCGGTGTTGTTTTTCAAAAGAAATTATAGATCTACTGTTGCATTAATATTGAAATATTATAGGTTTGGACTCATTAAACAAAACTTTATGAAATGGCCAACAACGTGTAGTTGATTATCTCCGGATGACTTAAGAGTAATACAAAATAAACTTTATGATAAAACAAAACACGAACGTAATAACAGGGAGCATTTATTAAACGTTCCGGAATCGTCATAACACCATCATTAGTAATCTAGAGGTACAAAACAAACAAACAATATCTGTAATAACAACATAAATATATATATATATATAAAATAAACAATTCGAATATACAAATATAACACGAAAAAATGAAAACTGAGCCACAAGTGAAATAGTTAAAATAGGTTTAAATCCAGTGAAGACTGTGTGTTATTTAGGGAAGGAAGAAGATTTTTTGTGTATAATGTTTCTTTTATAAGAAGTTCAGTATCATGTTTGGCTGTTCAAAGAATTTTAAAGTTTGAGAGAGAACTCGAATGTTATGTTTCTGTATTGTGTTGATAGATAGTGGAGTTGGGAGGGTTTGTAACCTTTCTTCCAGTTTTTATGTGTTCACATGCTCTACTTTAAGGTGATGTTTGGTTTCACCAAAATAGGAGGCCTTACAGTCTCCGCACGTGTATAAGTAGATGAGATGTGAACAATGAGAAACGATCTTTGTAGCGAAAAAAATGTTTTAGTCTAAAGCTGGATTTCATAATAACTTTCAAGTCAATTTGGGGATAGTAAGTGTTACATAACTTTTTCAACTGTTTCATGATAAGGGAGCTCTGTCTCCCGAGATATGGTAAGCAGGTGTATAAGGGAAGTTCGGGTACAGTGGGTATCTTAGGTGGTTTGACAAACAAATTAGTTGGGAATGAAGAAGTTATTGTGCATAGGGTAGCCGTTTCGTAAGAGAATGTTTTGTATGGAAGTAATATCTTTGTGAATGGTTAAATAGGATGAGGTAAGATTGTAGGCTCTATTTAGTAGACAAAGAATAAGAACTGCGTTTGAAAGAGAAAGGTATAAAACTGTCAAACTGTGTGAAAAGACCAGTAAATGTGTTTTTACGATAGACAGAAGTTGAAAAACCGTTAACATCATGGTTAACAAGAACGTCCAGAAAGGGAATAGAGTTATTAATTTTAAATTTCATGAGTGAAATGTAGAGAGAGGTGTTGTGAATTGAGATAGTCAAGAAAGCGTTGGATATGATCAATATGGCAGAAAATAAAGAAAGTATCATCAACATACCTTCTGTAGAGAATAGGTTTGAAACTTAACGGACAGTTGTCATCCAGTTCTGTTCGTGGTGACAGAGAAAAATGTTGGCCAGCATAGGACCCAGTGGGGAGCCCATAGCAACGTCATCCATTTGCTCATATAGAGTATTGTTAAATAAGAGAAGAGAGTCTTTGGTCGAGAGTTCAAGCACAGATTTGAAATCAGACTTAGAAAATCCATTAACAAGAATGTTTTTAGATTAGAAAGTGTAATATTAATGGTTTCGTCCAGGGGAATATTATTAAAAACAGGAGTAATATCGAAGATAGCCATCATGTGATTTTTAGGGGGGGTGACTGATTTCTCTGGAAAATTGGAAGGAGTCAGGTGTTGTAAATTCGTTCGTAGTAACAGGTTTTAAGATGGGTACAACGAATTCAGCTAAATTATAACTGTGAGTGCCTAACGTAAAGTAAAGAACGGGGGGGGGGTTGTGAACATATAATATTCCAGGTTGGGAGCTTGTGGGGTATAAATTATTATAAACACAATCAGAAATAATATATTTTTTTCTTTGCCTAGGTTTCTAAGAAAACTGTAAGGCCTATATTGGTGAAACCAAACGTCATATGTGCATATTTATAAACACTGGAAGAAAGGTTACAAACCCTCCCAACTCCACTATCTATCAACACAATACAGAAACAGGACATCCGAGTTCTCTCTCAAACTTTAAAATTCTTTGAACAGCCAAACATGATACTGAACTTCTTATAAAAGAAACATTATACACAAAAAATCTTCTTCCTTCCCTAAATAACACACAATCTTCACTGGATTTAAACCTATTTTAACTATTTCACTTGTGGCTCAGTTTTCATTTTTTCGTGTTATATTTGTATATTCGAATTGTCTATTTCTTATGTAAATATTTATGTTGTTATTACAGATATTGTTTGTTTGTTTTGTACCTCTAGATTACTAATGATGGAATTATGACGATTCCGGAACGTTTAATAAACACTTCCTGTTATTACGTTCGTGTTTTGTTTTATCATTAAGCTACGTTTTCCGAAAAATGAATCGATTACTAAAGTAAACTTTTCGTTTCTTTAAAGACTACTGCTTCGTCATGCTCCACTTGATGAAATCAGATTATCTTAAGTGTATACAATGTCTTAAGAACCTTGAATACAGTGTCAACAATTAAGATAAGGTAACCAATAAAATTACGTTACCCTAACTAACCGTACATGAGACCACGGTTTAGCCTCAACATCTACTTTTTCTTTTTTAAAAACTTCTTCCAGAACAGTTTCCTTTGGTGGCTGCCCCATAGCGATTGGACTCTGTAAACGTCTTCCTCGTTGACGATAGGGCAAATCTTCACCAATCTTGATGGATTTCATCTCGTGAGGGTCGGAAATGGTAAAGAAAAATGGGTTAGGTTTAACTCGTCTTTGCGGCGTTCCTTGTTGGTTTCCTGGGAAAGTGGGTATGGAAGACGTTGGAGATGACATTTTAAATGAAGTAACCGTTTGATTTGTTCTACAGTTAAAAGCTACAAATAAA
The DNA here is from genome assembly GCF_000517525.1 of Limulus polyphemus. Classification (NCBI taxonomy): domain Eukaryota; kingdom Metazoa; phylum Arthropoda; class Merostomata; order Xiphosura; family Limulidae; genus Limulus; species Limulus polyphemus. The sequence continues at coordinate 159,207 of NW_013667776.1, forward strand.
TAAAATAAAATAATAAGAAATATTTATAAATATTCTGGACCAGACATATCAAAATAATTACAAAAGTCGTTCCATTACATTTCATTATATCACGACGTAATTCCTACGTTCATACCCACGAGACTGGAAGGGATAGCATTGTTATTTCTTCTATAGAGTTATATATTAAGCATACATTTTAATTAGGGAAACGATATAAAAGTGTTCATGTTAGTAATAATAATTTATTTAAACAGAATGGTTTTCACTAAACTTCGGATTTCTGGATACAAAAAAAAAATATTATAAGGCTGATTTAATAAAACTAGATTGAGTTGAAACACTAATATGAGCATGTGATTCTAAAGCTTTTCAGAGTGCAAAACCAATTACTATGGATATATGTATAACACTTACAATTTGTAGCTCAATAATGGAAGTACTTTATATAAACAAGATCCTTTCTTTAATTCGGACAAAAATATTGCGCTTTATTTAGTGTTACGTTTTAACTTACGTTCTACTAATTCACGTAACTCTAAGAACCCATGAGTGAAAGCAAAGGAGAACACTGTTATGACAGCGGAAGTCACGTGACCCTGGGATGAGTTTCTAGAAGGATATGAAGTCCCGAGTGTTTGCCAGACGTTCTCTATTTTAGTATATAAGTCCGGCAAATAAAACGGAGATATAATTTTGCAGATAGAGAGATATAGAAACAGATAATTGAGTCAAGTGAGCGGTAGTGACCGTAAGTAAAGTGTGTGAATCGTTTTGAATTATAGCGTGTGTTTGAGTTAAAGTGACTGTGGAAATTCTGTGTATTGCAAAGTTGTATTGAGAAAGAATAAACAGAGGCAATCACCGTCCAATAAAGATCCCTCCGAGGAGAATAGCTCCAACAAAACGACAAGAAATGGATGGCCTAATTAAGGAAGGGATAGTCGAGAAATCAGATAGTCCCTGGTCAGCTCCTGTCGTGTTAGTCCAGAAGGAGGATGGGACCCAACGTTGCTGTGTGGACTTCAGGGCTCGTATAACCGAAAAAGACTCATACCCACTGCCAATAATTGATGATACTCTTGATGCCCTAAGTGGAGCCAGGTGGTTTTCAATTCTAGACTTAAAGTCGGGTTTCCATCAAGTGAAAACGGCTGAAGCAGATAAACCTAAGACTGCATTTAGTTATGGCCAAGGTCTCTGGTAATACCGTGTGATGCCATTCGAGCTTAGCAATGCTCCAGCAACATTTGAGAGGCTGATGGAAAGAGTGCTGGATCGCCTAGAATGGAGAATAGCCCTAGTGTACCTGGATGATGTCATTGTGTTTGCAACATCGTTTGATGAGGAAATGTCCTGGCTAGAGGAAGTATTCAAGCGTTTGAAAGCAACCAACCTCAAACTCCATCCCGAGAAATGCCACTTGTCCCAAAAAAAGGTGCTTTACTTGGGTCACATTGTAAGTGAGCATGGTGTGCGAACTGATCCTGACAAGGTGAAAGTAGTGCGTGATTTGGCCAACACCAGACAATGTGGGAGAGTTAAAAAGACATTGAGTCACCTACAACAGAGATTTTACTGGATAGGTATGAAGCAAGATATGGAAGAATGGTGCAGGACCTGCAGTACATGTTGTGCTAAAAGGGAACCCAAGCATAAGGGACGTGCTCCAATGAAGTTATATCAAGTTGGCGCACCAATGGAAAGATTAGCTGTTGACATTGCTAGTCCTTTGCTCCAAACTCGTGCTGGAAACAAGTACATTTGTGTGGTGATGGATTATTTCACCAAATGGCCTGAGGTATATGCAATACCAAATCAGGAAGCTACAACTGTAGCCTCGACTATTAGTGATTTCTTCTTCAGGTTTTGTATGCCATAAGAACTGCATTCAGATCAAGGCCGTAACTTCGAATAAGCTGTGTTCCAACAATGCTGCAAGTTGTTTGGCATACGAAAGACCAGGATGATGCCACCCACAGTCTGATGGGATGTTAGAAAAGTACAATTGGACACCTGGACAGGAATTGGCAAAGTTTTTTAACAGCCGCTAAGATGACTGGGATGTCTTACTCCCTCCACTGTTGATGGCCTATGGAATAGCAGAGCATGAAGTCACTGGATACACTCCAGCAAAGTTGATGTTTGGTCGGGAACTTCGGTTGCCAGTGGATCTGATAACAGGACGCCCACTTTACGAAGAGTTGCCTGAAAATGTGGCAGAGTTCGTGAAAGTGTTATCTGAAAGGATGGATGACATTCATCATCAAGTGCGTTCAAACTTGAAAATGTCTGCTGATTCCATGAAGCTATGTTATGATAAGAGATCTACTGAAGTCAGCTTTGTATCAGGAGACAAGGTGTGGTTGTATAATCTCACGAAGATCAAAGGGAAGTGTCCTAAGTTGTCTTCTCCATGGGAAAGCCCATATGACATAGTGGATCGTCTCTCAGACGTGACTTTCTGAATAAAATGTGGTCGGCGAGGTAAGCCAAAGGTGGTGCATGCCAACAGGCTTTGGCATTATCATGGTCGAGGACATTTCAGTTGGAACGAAGTGAACAATGGAACAAATGACGCTGCTGAATACGTGTCATCTGAAAAAGCCACTGTCGAAGAAGAAACTCTACCCGGTTTTTTAGAAGGGAAACAGTGAAGCCCTTGATGAAGCTACAACCACTGATGTGACTGTTACCGATGATAGGACATTTCCTGATGGAGCAGATGAATCCCACGTGAAGCAGAAGCCAACGAGACAGAGACCAGTACTCAAACACAAAATTAAAATTCAACAAAGTCTCTTAATTTTACGGACGTATCTTCTTCCTAATTCTGTACATTTTAATTAAGTTATTGTTGTTGGTTTATTGCATGTGGTTATTGTTCGGGACAAACAATACTAAGGAGGGGCAGTGTTGCGTCAGCGAGGTCACGTGACTAGTGTCACGCCACGTTTCTAGAACTATCCTGTTCCTTCGGGAGTGCTCTAGCATTTGCTAGATTGGGGGTGCCTGGTATATATAAGATGGTCACGGCGTGACGTGAGTGTGTGTGTAGGTAATGAGTAATTGAACTGCAGTCAGAGAGAGACGTATTGTTGAAGTCTAGTTCGTGATACGTGAATTACAGTTTGTTATAGCGCAACTGTTGAAGTTGAGTGTATCGGTAAAGTTATATTCAGAAAGAATAAACCAGTTTTATTTAAGAAAGGACTTGTGTCGCTAAAGCTTCGTCGGAACTAAGTTACGGAAAATTAAGTTAAAATGGGAGAATGAGTTAAGTGGTGTTTGTATACC
>NW_013667776.1:163410-169583 GCF_000517525.1 Limulus polyphemus
TGGATTAATGTAAGTGGCTATTGTTCGGGACGAACAACACTAAGGAAGGGGCAGTGTTACGACAGCAGAAGTCACGTGACGCAGGTAACACGTGATGAGTATGTAGAAGGATCATGAAGGCTCGAGTGTTTGCCAGATGCCCTCTATTTTTGTATACATAAGCCCAGCAAAGAAAGCAGAGAGAGAAGTGACGGCATAGATAATTGCAGATGGGGAGATATAGAGACAGATAATCGAGTCAAGTCTTAAGTAAAGTGCATGAATCGTTGTGATTTATAGCGTGTGTTTAAGTTAAAAGGACCGTGGAAATTCTGTGTATTGCAAAGTTGTATTGAGAAAGAATAAACTAGTTTTATTTAAGAAAGGACTCGTATCGCTGAAGTTTCTCGGGAAGAATTTCTACGGGAAATTAACAAACGAACAGAGATGTAACAATACGTTATACCCGTCAACCAAAGTACGTCTGCTATACCCAGTGCTGAAGAGGTTTTTCTATAAACACCAGGCCTCATCAGGCCGGCTGAGCTACAACAGATATACTAGTGGTCTATATATATATATATCGTTAATTTTCATGAATAGCTGTTACATTGCACTTATTTTTATACATTTTCAGTTAGGATTAATAAAGTTTTTGAAATTGTCGTTGATGAAGTAAAGCAAAAGGTGTGCATGTGTAAAATACATTATTATGTTTACGTTCTTTTCAGTTGTATAGATAAAACACTACAAACATAGAATTGACAGAGTACTTCTTCGTTTTGGATAATGCCAAGCTAAATTATTTACGAACTTTTTATCTTGTGAACAGAAATACTACCTCAGAAAATTGAGGTCACACTTGTGTTTGTATTGACTCATGTAGTATGTAAGTCATGCTGTAAAACCTAAGAAAACTTACAACTTAGTTCTTAAATGTGTTGATAAAATTGTCAAGCCACTGAGGAGGCGCAAACGAAAAGTACATGAAAATGTTCTCAATCTTCATTTTGAGAAGAAAAATCACTCATGACAACTAGTGATGAGTGATATTTATATCGCTATCTTTTAGAAAACATGTCGATATATCGAAAATTGAGTGGGGGTGACGTCGTCGAACGCCGAACGAAGTGTGTACTGTTAAGTTATATTTCAAGTGTGTAAACAAGTTTGTTGTATTGTTAGTGTTTAAGCCTCGAGCCACATAACGTGCATTTAGCATAGAGGGGATCTTCTTCATCTTTTTTTAGAGAACTCCCAAGCAGCACTGCGAGACAATTATTTTTCTTCTTTTTTTCCCGCCTTTCAATGAAAAATCACAAAAGCAGGGAGGAAAAGTGTCTATTGAAAAGTGTCTATGAAAAGCTATGAATGAGTGAAAACATTTTGAAACTTTTTTTATTCATTCTGTAGGGACGATAATCAATCATATGGTTAAACTTGGATAAATATGGACAATTATGGACAAAAAACGGATAAGAAACGGTTGAACTTTGTAAAGGATTATATATTTTGTCATCTTTTAATTTTTTTAATCTAATTTTCTCAGTAAGAGCTTTTCCCAAGATTTTGGCAAATATCGATATATTTCGATATTTGAAAATATATCGATATGCTCAACACTAATGGCATCATAATCATGATAATAAACTAATACATATGGCGTTTACTTATATTTCCAGTCAATTACTTTGTTGTGAAATCGAATTTTTGAAATCAGACTAAATTTAAATTATAAAAGCCAAAATATGAAACGTCATTATTCGATATCTAATCATTCTTTGCGTATAAAACAAAGTACTGATGTATTTTAAATCAATGAACTTTGTTATAAGTATATAAAAAGCATGTTTAGTTGTCTGCTGTTTTAAGTCTTAACCCTCTTTTAGATTACGTGAATCTCACCTTGTTTTTCAGAAAATTGTATTCTTATTGATATCTCACAGTCACAGCAGGGATGATCGACCTTACGACACGAATCTAATTCATAAAACCGCGTGATAGAGGCGTAGCAACACCAGAGCCCTCTCTTCTTCTTCCGACTACTTAGCGTGAGCGAGTCACGTGAGTTGTTACATTCTAGACATATTATACATGGTAGAGGGCTATTCAGTATCGACTGCGCATCTCGGATGATCAAAAGAAGGACCGTAGTTGTAAATATCATTATTGCGTTGCTCCGACAACAGCTGCCCTTTTTCACTCACTCATTTCTACATGATTTGTATTATAGTTTGTTAAGGCACATCATGAGCACCACGTGCAGCACGTGATATTCGAAAAATAATTTTCGAGAATAGTATATTAGCGCCTAGCACGAAAAGAAAGCATTTCTTATTTCGCATTTAATAAGTATATAAGTTTTATAGACAAAATTATAACCACATATGTAATGTCAATGTTTTAAGTGAAAATTAAATAGTAATGTCAAGTCGCATTAGGTTTATTCACTATTTAAAATATGACGTAGCTCAGGACTAGAAATCAAAGAAGGAATAAGTTGATTAATATATATATAACAATATTAAAACTTATTGTATATATATATATTACGTAGCAGGGAAACACGTACGGAGCATATTGATAAAGTTATGATGTTCGTAACGAAAGATCCGTTTTAACACAGAGTGGGCGAAGAAACAGCTGAGAACTCTGAGTTCAAATATATATTGTAGAGAATAAGGTGGTGCGCAGATTTAAATTTGATCACTTTGGGAGACACATATAATCGATATCAATACCCGCACATACATCATATGCATAGAAATAAACAGTAGTACACTCACCAAAATAACCAGTCCGTATACGTAAAATTATTTTTGGGGGGGATAGGGGGCACAGCTTGCCCCCTTTTGTGACCTTAGTAAATGCTAAAGACTGTAACAAATTTGGCACCTTGGTCTCAATAACAGCGAGGTAGCCGGACAGCAGGAAAGTCCAGAAGAAGAGGATCGGCCGTTATAGACTGTAGGTCATTACCACATAATAATTATGTAGTAATATCAAGAAGTTGGCTATCCACGAAATGAAATATGCATTAAAATTTATTGGACATCATCGTTAAACCTAGGGTCGTAAGACGTTATTTAAATCCGACAACTCTGATGTTTAAATGTTCAGGTTTTGTTTGCCAGGTTAACTCTAGCAGTTTGCATATTATATCTTTATCAGTTAATGAACAAGTACAAATTTATAAATTGTGCAGGCTTGTTTTGATACTTACCATGACCACGCATATTCTTCTTTAACAAATTTTTATTTAAATATTACTTTTCAAGATAATTTTTCTATATTTACATCATTTTATAAAAGCTTTTAGTGCTGACCAAATTATTTCACTTACCTACCAATAGATGACAGCAGCAAACACGATTGAGATGACGTCCAGCCTGCGGCTCATATCACAAGTAAATATTTTTATTTTCTTCAATTTTAAGTTTTTCAAATGTCCTTAATTAATAGTAGTGATAAATCCAAGTATCTTCAGTTTTTCTTAATTTCATATTCAGAGCAGATGACCATAAATACATTCATGGTATATTCATGTGCGTACACCTATAATTCGTATTGTTTCTTATTTATTTTCGTTTTATATACATATATATTCCTTACATATTAGAAATTTGTGGAACACGCTATATATTTGTATTATTCTAATAGTTATACCTACGCACTAATAGTACTTTTTTCTCTTGAATATGTCACTGTTGAGATAATTGTAAACCTCACCATTCCATAATTATCTGTACTAAGGTATAATCAGATACTTTTATACATTTTCGTACAGGTGTTCTGCATGTAATTTAGACACTCTTATTAACTGGATTTTGAAAGGTCACAAACATGTGCTAACCCTTTTACATAGGTTATGGTTACCTTCGACAACAGCTATTTCATAGAATCTTGTATCTACTAAGAACCTGCGTCCATGCCCACTACCTGGGGCTATGCAAGCTCATCTCAAATGATGACGCAGATACTTTTACAAATTGATATGAGGTGGGTATCCTTTCCTTTGAATATGTTATTTTAAATAGTTGGTGACGTAAGTAATCTATGGATTATAGGATACCGCACTTAGGCCTTTTGTGTAACTTGAAAGTGTGGTATAATATAATTCCTTCTGCCCTAGTCTTGCATGGAAGTTTCAAAAAAGCCTCTCTAACCCCAGCAGTTAGTTTGAGTACAAGCAATTAAGAAACTAGTTGGTAATGAAAACAATACTATTAACATGAATAAATATTTTGTTTATTTTTCAACTCGTCGTTGTTTGTTTTTCTTTCACTGTTTGTGATTTATTTATGATTCATTTAATAGCTCTGAACCTGCTTTTTTGCAGATAGTTTAATCTTATCTGTTGGATAGCGATATACTTAAGTACCACGAAGCACATGTACTAAGCCTGTAATCATATTCACCTATTTCAAGTATGATATGAGTTATCGAGAATACGTTTTTAAGCATTTTAACATTTATAGTAATATATAATATAGTTTTCTGTTATCTTAAATCAACCCTCAGTGATACAGCCGTAAGTATGATGGCTTATTACGCTAAAATCTGGGTGGTTAACTACAAACAAACAAATTTTAAATCGTTTATACATCAGTTAGGAAAGAAGACTAGGCGTGGAAAATATAACTGTTTTAATAACAATTACTGAGGAAGGGGAAGATAAAAGAAACCAGCATAGAGCAAAGTTTCATCCTAAAGAGTTTGGACTAAGATAGTGGGTCGACAATATGTGATGTCTCTGAATTTTTCTAATAGCTTTTGACAGTATAAAAACGAAGAGAGGAGGAAGGAAAACATTGTATACTGCAACTGCCCATAGAGAAAATTGCTTACAAGGTGTAAGAAAGTTATAATTTGTTAGTAGAATTTCAACTCGGCATTGTCTGTAGCCGACGTGCAGAGATGGAGAGAAGTATCCTCTTCTAAGAAGTATATCCTGGCCAAATATGGCACGTAGCATCACTTCATAGAAAAAAAAACAGCTAATGAGCAGCCTCTTAAAGTTATGGACATTGCAATAGGAGGGACGACGTTAGGAATAAATGTAACCTAGACGCACAAAAAACAGAGATGGCCAGTGATGTATGTTGATCTCTCAACAAAATGATGTTTTCAAACTGTAAATTTCAGATTATTACAACATTAAGTTTATATGAATACAACTTGAATAGTCACATAAAATGGCTTACAATTACACCAGACATAAATAAGGTCCTTTCAGAGCTAGAACTCATTGAAATTGCTTCAACAATGATGTAACGCTGGGATTTCAATCATTCACAGAAGGTATGACCAAACAACAACCAGTGAATGTTGACACCACTGACAGTGGTTAGCGGCTATTCACTTGTCACTAACAGGATCAGTGATTCTGTTGCTGGCCACACAAAAAACAAACAAACTGCATCACCAGACAGAAGAAATGTTTTGGATCTGCTTGTTCCACTATCATACCAGACGCCCTACCAAGAAAAACTTTCCCCTTACGATAGTTCACTTGACAGAAGTATGACTTCTGTTGTAAGACAAGATTATTCCTGTCAAACCAAGGAGCAGAACAAGTCATCCTAGATCACTGTACATTTTTTTTCTTTAAAAAGTGTCGGATTAGAGAATTTATACTTAATTTCTCTGAACAGAAGATGTACCTGAAGTTGTTGATAGAAATACGAAAAGATAGAGAATATCTTCAGAGAAAACGTAAAGTGGTAAATACCTAAATGTACATTGTGATAATACAGTATAAAAAGTGACAACAATAATATAATTTAGTTTTTAACGTTGTCAGTAGATGGCAGTAATTGTTAAGACTTTGTGCATTTAGATAGTAGTAGATACAATATATATAATTTTTTTATCTCGATATATATGTACCGTCCAATAAACATTAAACTAGTGTCACAAGAAAGTTCAAAAATATGTTTATCTAACTTCAATAATTATAGAAATTATTATGTTGGTTTTAAGTCAATAATATTCTAAACTATATATTACACATCAACATGAGTAATAACTTCTTATATTTTATGAGGCGGCCCGGCATGGCCGGGTGGTTAGGGCGCTTGTAAAAAAGTTAACAACAGCCTTCCATTCTAGTAGATAAGCTCAAAATTACGGACTGCTCTGCGCAGAAAGTCCTCGCGAGGAAATTCTGAAATAACGAAAAATAGTAAGACCGC
>NW_013667776.1:169730-199113 GCF_000517525.1 Limulus polyphemus
AAATTAGGGACGGCTAGCACAGATAGCCCTCGTGTAGCTTTGCGCGAAGTTCAAAACAAAATCAAACAAATATTTTATGATACTCTTATGCAGAAATAGCTAATAGATCTATGGGTTGCACAGACTAAGGACATTGTGCGAGTTACTGTCAGCATATTGTTTGTTTGTTTGAAATTCGGGCAAAACTACGCGAGGACTATTTGCGCTAGCCGTCCTTGATAGACTAGAGGGAAGGCAGCTAGTCAATATCTAACACCATCAATCCTTGGGCTACTTTTTTATAATGTATCTCCCCAAGTGATTATTATTGCTCAATGTAGTTTTTTTACGCAAGTTAGATCTGATCATTTCGAACTTATTTCGATTCCAAAATCAACGCACCACCATTGTACGACAAAGACAGACTCCATGTGCAACATGCAATAGGAAATGTGCATACTTATTAAATTGTCTATTGTTGTTGTCGTTTTCGTTGTGCAAAGCTACATAATGTGTTATCTGCACTTTGTTTACCGCGGGCAACAGAACCCCGGATTTTAGCTTTGTAAGTCCATAAACTTTCCACTGTCTCATGGAAGGACAAAATTGTTTGTTGTAAAACAATTACGCACATTAAAATCAGATACAGGATCGGATCCAGAGTGCAATAGCCTTTAATCTCTGGGTTAATATACCTCATATAGGAAGATCAGCTTTTACTTTAACTCGAGAGAATTCTCAACACGCTTTTCTTTTCCCTCACTGACTTACTCCTATGAATGGCAGGAGGACGAAATAGCTTTATTTTTTCATCTACATGTGTTCCCCTTCCAGTAAGACGTTTGAGATTTCTAGGTGTTATCCTCATAGTACCTTTTTGATGTACTCTCTCAATTATAACTTCTTGAAAGTTCACTCTGTTAATCCAATCCTGGTTTTCATGCTGAATTTCGTTATTCTAAATCTCTCTGGGATATCAAAGCTGTCATGGGTGTTTTTCTTTTTACTTTTATATTTTTGTTCTTTGAAGAAACATACGATTCTTGTCTTCCATGAATATTAACCATTCTTGACGATTATCTTTCAATTATTTCTTTCAATATGAAGAAGAAGTTTCTTCTGTTTATCTAGAAGAGGTATATCAATTTCCTTTATAGGTTCGCTCGGTTGCTTTGTTGTTGTTGTTGTTGGTTTAGAATTAAGCACAAGGCTATACAATGGGCTATCTGTGCTCTGCCCACCACGTGTATCGAAACCCTGTTTCTAGCGTTGTAAGTCCGCAGACATACCGCTGTGCCACTGGGGGCTGTTGTTGTTGGAGAAAATGCATTAGACCTTCTGGACATATCAGAATGTGACATGATTTGTTGTATTTGTTACTAACTTCAAATGGGAGGTGAATCTGTAAACCCTTAATTCTCTTTAAATCACGTTTTTGTTGCATTTACAAAATTGATTTTCACTGATTCTGATAAATAACTGTCTGCAAATAAGTTATTATTTTCGTTTCTGATGAGGGTGTTATCTCTTGTAAGCTTTTAGGCGCCCATCCCTAATTAAAGATTTTACCTACAGTCACATGTGTAAACTGTATGATCAACTAGCAAGCTGCAGATTGCAATTCCGAATCTCGTCACCGCACATGCTCTTCTTTTCAGCTGTGGGAACGTTATAATATGACTGTCAATCCCACTTTTCGTTAGTAAAAGAGTAGCTCAAAAGTTGGCGGTGGGTGGTATTGACTAGTTGCCTTTCCTCTAGTCTATCGCTTTCAAATTAGGAACGGCTAGCACAGATAACCTTCGAGTAGCTTTGCACGAAATACAAAAACAAACAGGCCTTTCTCAGGATATTATTATCTCTTGCAAACATTCAGGTTCCGCCTAATTAATGATTATACTTACACTCTAATATAAGAAAGCAAAAAGTTTTAATTGAAACTTTTAAAATTGAAGTTTTATATCTGGGTTTTTGATGCGTCAACTGTATGACCAGTTAATGATACTGATACTGGGTCCAGTTATTAAAAGACTACAGAAAATAGAAGAAAGGCGTTTTACAAAGCAAAAAACATGTTTGTAATTAATACTATGATTAATTTCATCATCATGGAAAAAACTAATGAAATCTAAAACCAAAACTAACACCATTTACATGAAAATAAATTATTTAATAAATAAAAGCTGATGCATGAAATAATTTCTGTGATAATAGGTTACTGCGTGCACTTTTGTCGCTTAGAATAAATTAATCAATGGGATACTTTTAAGAACCTTTCAGTAATTAGGAAATAATTAAATGAGACCTTATAAAGTTCAGAAACAGCCTATTCAGAGTAAGTTAAAAGTTTCCTTCAAAGTCAAATTAATTACTTGGAACATTTTTTACTTGCGAAGGTGATCATTTTTACATGTCTAAAAAAGCTGTTTTCTAACCAAACACCGGGTCTCTGTTTAAGAAACAAGGGCTCTATCAGTACAAAACGTAGAGGTCCAGAATCACCGCTGGTGAGCAGAGAGTGAAGTGGTCGAGTTAAACAGAAATTTAAACATAAATCACAAAAATATCTAGACTTTTGAAAGTATCTTGTGACACTGAATATATTTGTCTTGTATTTCAAATAGTATTAATATAACGATAGACATAAATAATGCCAGTAACCCAACAGATACATTGTTTTTATATTATAGTAGTGTTAAATGTTAATATTAAGATATAATTGTGTTTAACGATATGATATCTTATTTGATGCGACGAATAATTCTTGTAATCAGCGCATAAAAATTAATGAAACTATTGTTAATGTGCTAGTATATGTCGTTGTTCGTATTTGAAGAAAAATATTAAGCAGTTAGAATGTAGCCATTATTTTCCTACAGACCAGGGTGACATTACAGTTTAACGTCTGGCAATAGAACATGAAATCAGCATGTTCCTTGTCTTAAGAAATCAGCTCTCTGTGCATTATTTTGAACGCAAAAAAATACGTAATCATTGCTATTACCATGTTTATTAATTCATACGTTACAGTTAATTACTAAAAACAATGAATTACCTGCAAAATATACAAAACTGACACTTACAAATATTGCAGAAATGAGTTTCAGGTTTAATGTGAATACCAGAACACTGAAAATCTTAACAAAATTTGTGAACAAAGTAACCACTTATATGAAATAGGTACTGAAAATAAAATAATATTAAGAAACAGTTTTAGAAATTTATACAAGTCTGAAAAAAGAAAGAAAGCATAAATTACACTATTCTTCTCAATCACATTCCAGGACAGGACCCAGAAGATATTGTTTTTCAAATTGTAATATAAAAATCTAAATCTAAATACAGTTTTAGTTTAAGTTTATATTTTAATCACTGAAACTAATCATAAGATGGAAAAGACTTTCGAAAGATTTATGTTGAAAATACAAAACCTTATATAAAGTAAAACTCTTTAATAATGGTGACTTAAAATTACAAACTAAACTTGAAATAGAACATAATTCCAAACTATAGTTTAACAGACAAAACATAATACTCAGGCAAAGTCCTATAAATGAACTTTGTTAATAATTTTGCGTTTCTTATAAGTTTAGCTCCTTTATATTGTACATGTTATTTAGGCCTAGCATGATTTCCAGCATCGTTATGCAGAAAATCCAAAAAATTCCTTCTGACCTGAACTTCAACATTTTTGTCAGAGTTCAATCACTCCTATCAACATAACTCTTAGACTATCGATTACGTTTAAAAACACTTCACATTTAAACAGAGAAAAGTTTATAATACTTTCTTTAAATGTTTAATGCCATACCACTTTTTTACAGCATCGAATTTATCAGTGGTAAATTGGCAAACAACGATTTATAAGCATAATAAAATTACTTTATGTAAAGAACGTACTGCATGTTTTAATAGAATATTGATATATCTTCTTCAGATAGAAACATGTAGTATGTTATTCACATAAAATAATTCTCATTATGCTGACAAATAGATTTTTGTCAGTTTACTCTTGCATTAGCATAATGTGCTTCCGTACAAAAGTATAGAAATTATTAGTTTAGAGTTTAATTACGATACATTTGAACCATTAAATATTACATCTTTTCAACGTGTGTACGGTGGAACACCTTCATAGTTTTAGTTCTAACGTTCTACCGAAATATTTTACCCATTTGCCTCAGCTTCTGCTTTGTCACATATTTCTGCAATAAAACAATAAGTTTTTCAATATTTTACTGTATACTATTATTACGGTTATTACACTTTCAAATGTCCATACGTTTACCGAGTTTTCGCGTAAAAATAAATAAAAACTTTGTATTTGACAATAAAAGGTAAATTCCCAGTTTTTAGAATTAGAAAAATAACTTGGCCATTGAATAACACTATTAATCTTTTTTAGCTATCATCATATGCCCTATTTTCTCTTCCTGGCAAATTCCAACAAAGTTGTTTATCCTCTTCCATACGAAAGCCAATGCTCTCCACCTGGAGGTGAACGGGTGGAACCTAACGTTTAAGAGAAACCTGTATTGCACATAATAAACCAAGTTTCCTGGTTGTTGAGGAAGACAGGATGACCTACATCTGTTAAGTACACGTTTCTAGTGTTACGTTGCAACTAACGATTCACCATTCTTAAATGGCTTTTAGATGTCTCCGTTTGGATTACTAATTTCACAAATAATTTGAAAATAGAAATTAAAGCCTTGCTTCTGGATTTTTCACTCCTTGTTTATCATTTTCTAAATTAAATTTCACCACCATCATACTCATTTTCACGATAGTTTTTAGAATGTATTAATCTTGTGCTCAGTCATGTCAATGAAATTCTCTTATTCGTGTGCTATTTCGTTCAGGAAGGGGATGGAGAGTATAGACACATCCCTTACTAGATTCTCGTTTCGTAACAATGAAATAAAGAAAATAGCGGATTTCAACGTTAAGTGGCTTCGCAGTTTAATACCATATTTTATTTTAATCAAGAGAGTTAATAAAGACGAGATACAATCTATCATCTATATACTGCATCTAAATCATTTCCCAATGAGTCAGTGGGGTACTTGCGACGCTAAACTCCGGAGTTCGATTCCCAGCAGTAAATAGGAGACAAATAGCCCTTTGTGTAGCTTTGTGGTAAAACACTGACAACAGCAACATTTAAATGGATATGAATCTTCTCAATTTAAATCACTTACCGCCGGCCTTGATGCTACGTTTTTACATTGGTTAAAGGTTGGAAAGTTATATTTGTTATGAAATTTTCTTAGCTTTATGCCTTACCTGATGTGAAAACTGAGTAAGGGTAGATTATTATAAAACAATCACCATACGTAGTCTTAGTTAGACCGTCTTACATTAGTTACATTAATTACAAAGTTACCATATCATAGTTCTATTCTTTCAAGTTAGATATTTGTAATCAGTTTTTTTATAACTATGGAATATGAAATTTGATTTTGTAAATTTATGCCTACAGAATCCTAATTTTAAAAATGGAGGTTTACTGTAGTAGTAGGCTTGTTCTGTTAGAATTTCGAAAGTTCGCGAAAAGCTACATAATGGCTATCTGCACATAACTGTCCCTAAGTTTGAACTAATAGACTACAGAGGCTAAGTGTGTTAAATTAAAACAATTTTGGAACCTCACCACGTCGTTACATTCCACGTCACCGTGTCCAATCATCTTTATATCAGAGATTTTCAATCTGTGATGCGCATATCACTGGTGGTGTGTGGAGCTAATGTCGGTAGTACGCGAAAAAGGTAGTGTATAAATTATAAAATTTGTAATAAGCCTACTATGACCATCCTACGTACATATAAAAACAACTCTTTTCACTTCTAGACTCACACTCGGCCTTCATAAACTTGCCAATGTTTTCTCCCCTTCAATTTAACAAAAACCATGACATATCTTTCCTATTAATGGGTAATGTTTAAAACATTAATTTTTGCTTCTAGGGTGTGTTTTTTATATTAAATCCGGGTTTGTATTTCAAATTTTGTTTTTAACAAAAATTGGTACCAGAGCCTTAAAAATGTGAGAATCACTGCTCTATGTGTGAATCACGCATCTCGACAATAGCCTTGCACTGTAGTTTCTAAAACTAGCCCTATTTTTCTATATGCTTTCCATAAACCATGTAGTGTAAGAGAATGGTGATTTCCAAGCGCTTTCAACATAGGAACATCCTTCTTTATTATGCTGTGTACTGTTGCCTGGGGCACATAGACGGCTTTTCTTATTGAACTTTGTGTTCATGGATTCTCATCTGTTACTAGTCGCTGCATTTTGTTTACCACGGCTAGAGTATACGACTTGTTGTAGGTCTCTTTCTCGATGTTTCTGGTGCCCGAAGTTGATTCCTGTTCCTTTGTTTTCCAATTATATTAAATAGAATGGGTATCCCAGTCTAGAAAACTCTGAATCCAGATTTGAACACATATTTATAATCTAAGCGTATGAATATTTTGCGCCAAATAGGCCTCTTTCATATCCTTCCTAAGAGCGATCGATTTTCTGTGTCATCACACTACCTACGAAATGCCAAACAATGTAGAAATGTAGTTATCATACATTTCGTTCCATGGCAACTTTTATCGCTGTGGATCTCTCGTGACTTGCTGATTTGCACAATCAACATCATTTTAATCTAAAGTACTCATTCCTTTAGAAGGAAGACAGTTAGTCAACAGCCAACTCTTGTTTAATCGAATAGTCAGGTTTTACGATCACTCTTCTAATTCATCCACATTCCCAAAGTGCAAAGTGTGTTTTTTGCGGTAGCGGGACGCGAACTAAAAAATTCTCGCATTCATAGTCAAAGCACATTAACAACTTGGCCACGTCTATCCCATTATTAGGAAAAAAAATCGTGTGTTTCATGTCAACATTCAAAATATTGATATATGTTTCTTTTTCAAGAAACTTATTACTGATTACATACGTATATGTGTGTGTGTGTGTCCTTCTGTTTTGTCTACCTGGAAATGCAGCAGTAAGTTGAACATGACGACAACATCTATAATCTGATTTTTTTAATATATATATATTCCCGTTGTAAACTTCTTCTTTTGAATTTTAAACTTTCATTGCATGGCTATAAATTCAATAAAAATATATTTTGAAGATTGGATAATGTTCTAGCTGATTCATGCCATGTTTTATTTCTTTTCTAATAATTTTCTGACATCGTTTCGGCTATATTTGTTGAATGACTGTACAAGTTGAAAAAAAAAAAGTCAACGAAATTTTTTCAGATCATTGTCAGTTATATTCAGAACCAATACACAAGAATTCAGAAAAGATACCACTACAAACTGTGATAGCCATTGTTGTTTGGATATCTCAACAAATCACATAATACTTTATACTCGATTTCTTTAGAACAGAAGTATTTATTTGTTAACACCAACAGTATATACAAATCAGCAACGAACCAATTGTTATAAACTCTGAAGTTTACAGCCAAGTTACTGGGAGAATAATGAAACGTAACAAGGTATGTTTCGACGATGATGAAGGTATGTTCTGGTGGTCATATTTTTTAAAACTTTACTTTTCTGGTTATTCAAAGTTGTTTAAGATAAGTAAAGAGACGTTTAGAAAAGTAGCATATATATTTTGTTTATCTTATTCAACAGACCATATATTCTTAAGAAACTAGAAAAAACAGAATTAGAATTTATTGACAGAAAACGTAAAGAAAACACACATAAGAATATGCGATAAAATCCGTTATATTGTAGAACTTTCACACATCAATTCCTATACACAACATGATTGTGGTAAAACATAATACACAACAGGCTGCTAAGATATCATGTCGTTCATTAAAGCATGGACGGAACATTAAAATACAATTTAAAAATCTAACTGAAGGAAAAATTAGTTACTAGTGTGACAAAAAAAGAGGGGGATTGCAATTTAAATTTTAATAATGGCTGAAATGGAGCTGTGTTTGAAATACGTGATTTCAAACTACTCCGAATTCAGAATATATATATTATAGACTGCTTACACTTTTTTATTATTTCAGCATTAAAAAGAATGAGCTTACAAAACTGTTTAAAATAGTTTTCAAGCTCAAACTTATATTTCTAAATTATAATTATATGTTTTTTTTTTATTTTCGAAAGTCCTCCTGGTTGAGAAAATGTGGCAATACTGGATTATATTTTTAACATCAGTTACATGGAAACCAAATTGTATGTCCAAGCCAGAAAGAAGTCCTTCTGAGGCTATATTCGAGGCCTACTAGTCCGTGCATGTTTATAAAGGACTTGATAACATGTGAATAGACAAACATGAAATATTATGTGACGACTATTAAAGAAGACTTAGTTGTATACGTCATCAAACTGTACACTAGCACCTCCTTGATCCTGTGACGTCGACAGTGATCCTGTAGAATCCCTATAAGCATTGGGATTGTATCTAATAGGGATTCTAGCTCCACTGTTACCACCTGCTTGGACGCGCGACTGACTCTGAGGAATACCGGAGACCTGAGGAAGTTGTGGCAGTTCAGGAAGGTTAGGGTAATTAGGTTGTCGAGAGGGGCCAGGGGCTTGAGGTCTGGGTCGTGGTTGGGGTGCAGGTGCATCATAAGAACGAGGCCTAGAGGCGGGTCGCGATGCAGGCGAACCACCAAAGGAATTAGACCTAGGAGCAGATCCTGGCCCAGAAGCATCAGCGCCAGAGCCACTAGAGGTAGCTTCTGGAAATCCAAAGTCCGTGAGAGCTGGAGCTCCTAGAAGAAACTCTTCGGGATAGTACCGCTGGTAGTAGCGAGCTGTTTTGTTGGGTCCTTCAAAATCGATGGTCTGAAACATAAATAACGTGCAACTGTTAAAGATTAATGTTTACCATAGATATAAAAGGCTCTTATGGCTAGAAAGAAAACCGAAAGTATTCCAAATCTATACTATAAATCAAGTTGTATCTGTTTATCTGTCGGTAACGAAATGTTTTTAGAACACTTACTTTATTTAGTTTCTCATAATCGCGAGTTTGATAGCCATTTAAATGACTGTTATAAAATTTTAAGAGTTCTTGGGTACGGCCCAGATTTCCAGGACATCTAAAAATAGAAGTTGGGGGTAGTAAGTATGGGAAGTAATTACACTGGCCAATTGGGGTGAATTTTTATAACATTTTATGCTAGTGCCTAGTAGATCTACATGGCAAATAACGCATACTCTTGTCTCCCCATTTGTTTGTTTGTTGGTTGAATCTTCGCGCAAAACTACTCGAGGGCTATCTGCGCTAGCCATCCATAATTTCAACGGGATAGACTAGAGGGAAAAAAGCTAGCCAATACCATCCACCGTCAACTATTGGACTACTCTTTGCCAACAAATAGTAGGAATGACCGTCAGATTATAACATCCATGGGGCTCAAAGGGTGAGCATGTTCGGTGAAGGTGTTCAACTCCGCGACCCGCAGATTGAGAGCCAAGCGCACTAACCATCAGATCATGTTAGACCTGCCATCCTGTTATCTCCTTGAAGCCAACGAAATAAATTCCGCGACTGGCAGCGGATATTTTGGTTAATACCTGCTAATATACACGACCTGAAACACAAACATTTTGTAATTTATATGATACAGGACAATCAAGAAACCTCAACAGCATGTCCACCGAAATGGCGTGGAGAGTGGGAAAACCCACATTGGAAGGCTCTGTCCCTTGCAGCTCCACACGTTTCGAGATATTAGAATTTAACATTTTTTCAAATCTCCCTACACTGTGACTCCCACTGACATGAAAGTGATATTTTTTTGGAAGGGCAGGGTAGTCCAACTATGTAACTTGAACCGAAAATGATATTTTCAATCAGAAGAGACCTAGAAGGTGGGTAATAGTAGTTTGAAAAAGCATCAGACCCCTACGAAGCTGTATAAAGAGAGTTTGAGGTAATTTTTATAATTAAAAAAGAATAAATAGACACTTATTAAGAACAAAAATGCCATTCTTTTCTATTTAATAACATTAAATCCCCTTCCTCCTCAGTACAAAAATCATAGAAACGCCACTGTAAAACCTTAAGGTAAAATAAGGAATTGTGAAGACCTTTACGTACAACCTGTGTGCTAAAAGATTCAGCCTATTAATTGAAAGGTTAGTTGGATAAAAACAAGAACAAAACAAGTGCTAACAAACTTTTAGTATCCTTGTGTTTCCAAGTGTGAAAATCAATTTATAGGTTACGTTTTCTTGCTGATAAGTGTAAACTCTATAAACATATAATCAATCAAACTCTAAGGACAGTAATGGTCGTTGGTTTCAGCTCTGGTTCTGTGCATATTAACTATTTTTATTGTGCTTTGTCTTTTTCAGATTCTTACTTACTTTATACAAATAGTCGTTGACTATGTGGTATTTCTCAGATCTGTCACATATGTCTTGATCAGATGGCACACAGTTTAGATGAACCTGATGAAATACTGTTCCCTCAGGACACATCCAGGAGTAGCTAGTTTCTCCCGCACAGTAATGGAAGACTTGACAGTTTATGCTGTCATCTGCATAGTAGCCTTCGTTCTTTCCAGAACAGGAAAACGAGGATCCTGCCAAAAGCACGGAGAGAGGATCAGGAGTGGTAGGCCCATCCTCTCCATCGGAATAACCACCATTTCCATCTAAAGACTGCTGAGGGGCTGTATCATACTAGAAGAAGTACAAGTATTTTAAAGACATACGTGATTAAAGATCAAATGAAATATAAATTGAGTTATGTAGACTTAGGTATCAGCTGTGGATAAATTACATTTTACCCAACATATTAACGAAATACCAATATCAACGGAAGTATCAACAGTGTTATGTCTTGGAGCATACAAACATATTCCTGCCATTGATAAATATACCATGTAAATATGATTAATAAGATATTACTTCTATATTTCAACAACTAAAAAGTAACAACTACTGAATATTCGAAAGTTAAAATTTCACATTGTGCTAGCACTTCATTAAAAATCCCACCAATAGTAGTTTTTTTCTTACCTCTGTAATATGGATAGTGGTTTGTGGGGTGTTTATAACTGTGTTTAAATCAGAACATTTTCTATCTTTTTTGAACAAAATATGTACATAGATTCTCTCTCTCTTTCCACAAATTTGGAAACATTTTGCGACATAAAACAAAATGTTACACAGTCTAGGTTGAAAGTTATGAATTAGAATAAGTGGTGTTCCTAAAGTCCTTTCTGAAACTGTAATACTGATCTGAAGTATAATTTGTTATTGTAACGTATTTGCAGTATCAATAGTATTGTTTAGCTTTATAATGACTTGTAGAACACTGAAGACTCTCCCTTTTCTAGTGATTTTTATCATATTATCAAAACATCAAAAATAGCTATTTCGAAATATTTCTAACTGTTACCTTAGGGCTACCACGAGGAGCTGAATAGGGTTGGGCTGGCTGGGCTTGGAACTGACTTTGCGGAACTTGGTAAAGTCCACTATCTCCCTGATCACCTTCATTCCTTGGACCTGGGAACTGAAAGTCTATCTGACGCTTTTCCTGATAGTAAAAAATATATGATTATTATCAGTTTGTTTCGTTTTAGCGGAATGTTGAAAAATGACAACTTTGTTCGAGTTTATGTTTGGGAAAGATCAAGTTTGTTTGAAGTTAAGCACAAAGCAGCACAATAGGTTATCTATGCTCTGCCCACCACGGGTATCGAAACCCGGATTCTAGCGTTGTAAATCCGTAGACATACCGCTGTGCCACTAGGGAGGCAGAGGAAAGATCAAACGACGAAGTAAAAAATATTAATTTACTTACGTAAATATATATTCTAGAGTTTTCATTGCTTTACATTCTTAAGAATAGAACTGAAATTATTTTACAGGTTTATCTCTTTAACAATTATAATCATAGATATGCGTTTATTTTCAATTTATGTTTGCATTCAGGAAAATTGATATTGTTCAATAATTTATTGGATGAATCCCTTTTCAGCATAAGTATTATTGTTAAAGTTTTTTAGAAGATTTTTCGATCACAAAACTAAATTAAAGCTTAAA
The DNA here is from genome assembly GCF_000517525.1 of Limulus polyphemus. Classification (NCBI taxonomy): domain Eukaryota; kingdom Metazoa; phylum Arthropoda; class Merostomata; order Xiphosura; family Limulidae; genus Limulus; species Limulus polyphemus. Next base: position 181,761 of record NW_013667776.1, read on the forward strand.
TCATTATTCTATTTCAAAGAGTCTTCCGGTGACTGAGCTTGAGGGATGAAAATGCAAATATTCAAGGCTTGATTTCCGTGGTGAACACACCGCAAACAGCCAATGTGTAGCTTTGCTTTGTGCTAAACGTTTAAAAAAATCAAGAAAGTACATACAGTATGTAAGGACAACTCACCCTTTCTTCAGCTCCGACGTAGCCACCTGTAAGAAAGAGAAAAATATAGATAAAATCCCTTCCAAAATTTATTTAAGATATTCAACTATCATGCTCGTTCCAATTCTTGGATTGTTTTAATACAGTGACTATATTAGTGGGTATTAAAACTGCTTATTGTGTTTTCTGAGGTACAAATAAATCCATGGTAGGAAGGCTAAATATTCTAATAATTGAAATAATAGTGTAAATAACATTAGTGATCTGAGTTCATTATTTTTATTAAAATCGTATATTCAGTTATTTAGAAAAATATCTTAAATAAGCTAGTTGCTAATTTATGTAATTAAAAATATGATAAGGAATAAAACCCATACCGAATAGAAGAAAGGCGCAAAGTAAAAGTTTCATTTCCACACGTAGTATCTGGAAGTAACAAAATCAATCGGTTATCTGAAATCATTAAATCATATGAATTTCACTTTTATCTCTGCATGATTTTCAAAAGCGTTAAAAGACAGTAAGGAAACACTACGTTCATTTTGCAATAAATATATACTGCACACACACAAGATAAAAGTGAAAACGTGAAATTGATGAACTTTTTAACATTATTATTTGTGCATTACAAGTATTATACCTTAATAATTGATCACCAATTTACTAAAATAATCATGCATGGTTTTAAAAATAAATTTCACTCTATAGCGTTACGCGAAAACACGTTTTTAGTTATCTTTAAAAATACAACAAATGTTTATGTAAATATACTGAACTAAGTGTATTTCCAAGTGTAGACTAAATTCCTTCACATACAGAAATAGAGTACACCAGATATCACCACTTGCAATTACCTGTTAAATATCTATTCTTCTAAATTACAATTGAGCAAAACATAATTAATTTGTTAACTAATGGCTTGCCTTCAAATTCTATGCAACTATGTCGTATTATCTCAAAATGTTAATTAGTTACGTGTCGTAAGATCTTAATAGAAGTAAATTAAATTTGCTAAAATTTTTTATGATTAGTTCACTTTACTATAGAGTTATCTTAAATATTATCTAATTCTATGAAGATCTTACAACACGTAACCATAATTAACATACCTCAAGAGAAGGAATAGTTTTAACTTGGAACATTACTAATTTTTATCAAAAAATATTTATCGTGTATGTACCTAGACTGAATACCATAACATTATATGAAAAGCCGAAAAAAAATATTTTCGAGGTTGCTTCAATCATTAAGCCCAACCTTCCTCCCCGGTAAGCAAACAGTAAGTTTAAACGCTAAAGATATGTGGTTTGATTCCCCGAGGTAGAAAGAGTGCCAATTGTGTAAGTTTGCACTAAGAAAATATCAATCGTCAAGAGACAGTTGAAGAAATGCTTAATTTGTGCAGAGAAGTTAAACTTACTTCAACAAGAAAATACGAAATGTAATTAAACTACATCCAAAGTTGTACGTTGAATAAATAACTAAACAAGTATTAATGAACTTGTTATTGTACTTATAGTAAATAAGAAAATACGAAATGTAATTAAACTATATCCAAAGTTGTACGTTGAATAAATAACTAAACAAGTATTAATGAACTTGTTATTGTACTTATAGTAAATAAGAAAATACGAAATGTAATTAAACTATATCCAAAGTTGTACGTTGAATAAATAACTAAACAAGTATTAATGAACTTGTTATTGTACTTATAGTAAATGTAAAATAGCATAATTTAATTAGACACTACCACTTGAGGAGTATAGAATAATCAACTTCAGTGAACATGGAAGTGTAACCATTTAAGCATTACACCATATCAAACAAGGATAAATACACAACTATCAACCTGCAGTAATCGTTTTTAAGAAACTTGATAAATCTAGTAAGTTTCACTACAAAAAAACAACAACAAAAAATACCCTAAGTAGTATGAAACTAAATTAAGACTTTTTACGCTCACAGAGCAGTTTCAATGACTAGAAAATAATAAATTTTTCTATTGCTCCTATTGTCAATTTAACAGTTTTATAAGCATGAAATTCAAGTACTCACACGAAACTTGGGCAGTGTTACCAAAATTAAAACGAAAGTGGCCAGGAATGATTATCCACAATATTACGTCTCTTCCTTTACGAAAATGAAATCGCACTCAAAGAACTCGTCTTTTATACGCCAACGTCGAGGCATATAGTGTTTAGATTGACCTACTTTGGAGTTTGAACCAAAGAAAGTAAAACACCAAATGCAATACACAAATGTATTGCAGTGTTGCCCAACTTATGACCAGACAGAGTTCGGTACTTTACCCGAAAAACGTGACCCGCCCTCTTCATCGGAAGAATCAGCCGGTTCTACAAGAATTGTAGAAGAACTAACTGTGACCTAGTTTTTCAGGTTTCCTTTAACCTCCGTTTATTGTTTAAACATGTGAGGTTCGTTATAAATGTTCAGGTTTAGCTTCACCGACGGAAATGTTTAAAAATTGTTTATAACATTCGAATTATAAGTTAATTATAAAAGATAATATTGTACTTTTTTAAAAACTGACCAAACAGGACAAGCACAATTTGCTGGTAAAAAACAAAAAACATATATTATTTACAATACCATATAGCATTATTCTAGATAGCAGTACTGAGTTGTAGGCACGTAAAATTAGAATTGGTGAAAGTTAAATAGAAATAGAAATAATGTTTTAGGTTTAGGTAGATTAAAAAAAAAGTAGTAAAAGTAAATACGAAATCAAAAGTCACGTAATACAAGTAGAAGAATGTCACAATAACATGAGTTATCAATGTTCAAAAGTGGCTGTAAATATATATATATTGTTATTGTTGTTTGCTATAAATCTTGTTTGCAAACCAGATAATGTGAGTGGATAAATTCCAATAAACTGAATAGTAGGCCAGTCCTAAACCTTTCATATTTTGAACCAAAGTAAGCTACCTGTTGGGTTATTATTCCGACTATTTGGGGATAAAATTTTCTAGTCAGTTTAATCTAAAAAACTGGTTCTTTTTGTGTTTGTTAATATATTTAGAAGGTGGTGTAAGTGATCTTTGTTTGAAGTAACTCAAAAGATGATAGTTTACTGAAACCTGACGTATTAACACATTAATAGTTTACTGTAACCTGACGTTTTAACACATTAATAGTTTAATATAACCTGACGTATTAATACATTAATAGTTTACTGTAACCTGACATATTAACACATTAATAGTTTACTATAACCTGACGTATTAACACATTAATAGTTTACTCTAACCTGACGTATTAAAACATTAATAGTTTAATATAACCTGACGTATTAATACATGCTCTAGTGTGAGTAACACGTGGCTAAAGCTATACGAGTCTGGATTAACTTATTATAACAGTCTTCATCCACTTTTATATTATATTGGGTTTATTGTTCTGGTATGAACTGAGGCACAGTTGATGAAATGGGGTCTAACTATTTTAATATTAGTTTGACTAGAATAGGACGCATTTGTACATTATTTTTTCATTCATTGGTTAAGGCACTCGACTCGCAATCTGCGGGTCGCGGGTTCAAATCTCCGTCCCGCCAAATATGCTCGCCCTTTCAGCCGTGAGGGCATTATAATGTGATGGTCAATCCCACTATTCGTTGGTAAAAAGAGTAGCCCAAGAGTTGGCGGTGGGTGATTATGACTAGCTGCCTTCCCTCTAGTCTTACACTGCTAAATTAGGGACGGCTAGCGCAGATAGCCCTCGCGTAGCTTTGCGCAAAATTCAAAACAAACAAACAAACATTGTATGCGACATACGAAATGCTAGTCGGTTGCTTAGGCAACAGTCGAGAAGGGCACACCACGACATTTTCCAAGGAATGGTACACATATCTTTCCATGTTACATCAAGAAGAGGTTTAGTATGTCGAAGAGATTGCTTTTGTTTAGTTTGGTAAAGGTGAAGAAAATATGCAAAACTAATGGTTTAAAACTATTAACCTAAACTTTCTACAGGTTCAGAAAATGGTCAAATTGTAATTATCAAACATACAGTTGGTTTAAGGATGCTGATGTTACTGTACGTTTTCAGACTCTGCAACAACACAGTATAGATCACTGAAAGAAATTTATTCGGCTAAAAGCAGAAGTTAATTACGAGGAATTTAATTATGATAGGCCGAACAGTATAAATATATATTAAAAATTAAACTAACTTATGATACTTGTAGGTGTGGCAAAATTGACTGTACAGTTGGTATTATACGGTTGGTACTAAATAAAGTATTACGAATACAATTGGAACCAATTTAATTATTTTTCTTTTCAGAATAATAGTTAAACATTAAACTATGTTGCAAGTGAAATATTTGTATAGTCACTTTTGCCCTACTCTGTTTAAATATATGTATGCCCATCAGTTAAACATATAAGATCATAATCAGCACATCATTATTACTTAACAGACTGGTGTTTTGATTAAGAGGTCAACACACACGATCATACATAAAAGTTGCAATAGTTTTTACACGAGACCCAAAACTCGAACACTTTCGAATAGTCCACTCTTCTTCTTCAGGAGAATAAAGGGGAAGATTGATATTCTATCAATATTTCCACCATTAATAACTTTTGACGTTTTAAGAAATTGTAAATGAATTTATTCTTTCGTTCATAAAAATTGCGTAAGTAGCACCAAAAGTTGACATTATGAAAAGATCACATTATAAAATTAACATTGGGTTAAGATTTGAGCGAACGGGTCGTCAAACCTTCTTTGACGCGTCAAGTCCTGTCATCTGAGACACTAAGAATACTCCCATAATAGACACCTATGTTTTGAAAATTATGTTGGTTCGAAAACCAAAACCCCGTGTCAATCAACCATTTACCTACTCTGTGTTTCTAGTTCAAACCTAAACTCTATGTTAACTAGTCAGCTACTCAGCGTTTTTATTTTTAACCAAAATTCCATGTTAACCATTTACCTACTCTGTGTTTCTAGTTCAAACCTAAACTCTATGTTAACTAGTCAGTTAGCTACTGTTAACATAGAGTTTAGGTTTGAACTAGAAACACAGAGTAGGTAAATGGTTAACATGGAATTTTGGTTAAAAATAAAAACGCTGAATTAGCTACTCTGTTTTTCTATTTGAAATCTCAACTCAATTTTAACCAGTCAGCTACTCAGCTTTTTTATTTTCAACCTAAACCCCGTGTTAACCGTACAGCTATAAAGCGGTTTTATTTATAACCTAAACCCCATGTCAAACATCAGCTATTCAGCGTTTCTACAGGAAAATTGGGCATTGACACAGAAACATCATTTCTGCCGGTGTACATCAACAATCGAAAGTTTTTCAGCGTGTTATTCAGAAAAATCAAGAAGGAATGTTATGTAGTTTGTTTATTTAGAAATAAAATCATCAACAAGAACGTGCAACAAACAAATAAGGAAAAAGACTTGTCTTCACAACTTTGTCTTAGTTCATGTTCCTAAAAACAATTACAAAAAATTACAAAAATAATCTACTTTATAATGGAACTATATTTTAAGCGTTTGTTCTAATCAAAATTGTGTTTTGACACTTCATTAATTCTACGCTTATATGAATAAAATAGAATAACGAGAATTGAATGTTAAAACCATTGCGAAATAGGATCAGTTGAATTTTTTTTTAACAATGGCGTCATTTCCACACAAAACAAAATAATGAGGATTTCGACGTAAACAAACTTTAAAAATAAAATTTTATTTGTAGGTGAATTCGATTTCCACTTTCTGTACAACTGTTGCTTTGGGTTTCTTTTTTCTTTTTTTGCTCTACTTCAGCTGTATGGTTACAGGTGACTAACGGTTTGGTTTACCTGATTAGATTTCTTACGATGATTTCTCACAAACTGACCTTTTCGCAATGTTCACATTTACAGTTATTCGCAAAACATTCCATACACAGTCTTACTTGCACCTCATAGCGACCACAGAATGACGCACTTATCTTTGACGATATTAATGCTTTGTACAGCATTGCTAAACTCAAACTTACGTTCATGCGTCAGAATCCTTTAAATGGAACTTAAGTAATTTTAGTTTTAGATGTCCTTTTTAAATCATATACTGCAAATATGGATTACTGAAAAACTTTTAAAAGTTGGCGACTTCGTTCAAAATGTGGAAGCTTCCAAAGAATATAGAGATCAAATTTTTCTTACACTTTTCGCACATACTCTGCTTAACAGTTATTTATCATGATAAAAACTCTCACTTAGAGCACGGAATCAGAATATTGATAAAGCCCAGAGTTGTTCTAAATCAGTTCTTAAAGAATCAACTGGTGAGTCTTCAATAGCATTCCAGACATTTTTTGTGAGATTGAAGTGTGGTGACAGTGTAGGCCTCTCTATTCGGTCAAAATCCTAATCTTCAGGGAATATTACGACCAGTTTAGAAAGCGGGTGTGAGATTTAAAATCAGTTAGGCTGAAATGAGGGGCAATTACACCAGCATACGGTAACATAAAATTGGTAGTAGGTGCATTCCCTATAACGTTTGACATTAATGGCACCATTCTACAGGATGGAAAGGTCGGTTCATCCATCAGTACTTATTTACTTCCGCACCATACTACTACCATTGTCATATGTGTCGCATTCCCCATACATTAAAATTTCTCGTAATCAGCACGTGTCTGGCTCAAGGGTGAAACTAGATTCATCTGCACAAAGAATATTGGTCCCTATGTCGTTGTTCTATGAGATATACTTTTAGCAGTATAACAGGTGAACTGTTTACAACAATGCACATCACTTCACTGGCAACTGATGTACAAGCAGACTTTGAAAAGTCCAATTTTAACCTATTGAACATTGACATCTGCCGAGTTGCGGCTGTGAAATCTGAATCAGTCTTGCAACAGGTACTCTATGATTGCGGCGAGTTATAATTGACAGCTATCGGTCGATCTCCTTATGTTATGGATGATAAACTAACTTGGAAGTGATGCCACATTCTACTAAGACAGTTAGAAACACTTGCAAACAATCGTAACAGACTTCTCTGAGGCCTCGCCATAATTCGTGGTGTATTTCAAAGTGACAACTTGGATAAGATTGTATGAAATCGCTATGTACAGCATATATAGCAAATATCCAATCGTTTGCATTGCAGATCACACGAATGATTATCAGAAACTGATCTGCATATCAATGAACTGACAATCTTAGTAGCATTATTTTATAACAGTGTACCTTGTTGTAGTTACAATATTATGTATTCAGGTTATTCTTTAACTGTTTTACATAGAATATTTTACAAGAACACCCATTTATGTTATCTTTTCCTTGTAACACAAGAAACTGGGACACTAAACTCAGTTTAGTTATTCGAGATTCAGAGAAAAACACAAAAACGTGCTTTATTAGAATATAAGATGGTAGAACTACGATCCTTATAGAAGCTATAGTTCTGAGACAGTGTGTAAAGAATGTCTGATTATAGATACACAAAGCGCCACAGAAGTTACTAGACAAATGGATAAGCGCACTTTGTCCCACTGATGTCCTTAAGCCTCAGTACCAAACTGTTAGTGATAGCAGGTTAGGGTGGGTTCTTTATGTGAAACTCATCGACATCCTCTTTTCGAGCTCCTTGATTATTTCAGTAGAAGAATATCATTTCAATCCTTTCTGTATTTTATAGTTCGCCCTTGTAAAGAACCCGAGAAAAAGGAAACACTATTTATGACTTCGTAAAGTGATGTCTGTGATACCTTATAGAAAATCTACACCTCATTAACATATCTCATTTAGAGCTTTTTCGAAAATAATAACAAAATATTAATATGGTAGTTGTAAGCATTTATATTTGGTAATAAGTATTTCTACTGCTGATCAATCTTGAAATTTTTAAAGAAATGTCTAAGAATTTGATTGTACATTACAAAGTTCTATACTGAATAACAAGACACCACAGCAAAGCACAATTCTTCAACAGATCTTTGTTACAGTAAGTACACCGATGAGCATATTATTTGGACGCCTTTTATCAATAACAAGGGAAATCCTACACCCCGTCTACTTTCAGTTGTGCCATAGTGTTTTTGTTTTGTTTTTTTAAAATGAACGTTCCATTGACATTAAATCTTAATGACTTGTTTCTTACTTTTATCTTCTATCGAGGCAGCTTTCAACGGGAGACTGTTGTTATCAAATTAAAAAAATGCCAGGTAAAAACAGCATAAAGAAAGATACCAGTTTAAATTCTTTGTTAGCGACAGCCACACGATGACATTTTTTATGATGTGAGTCAAAAGAGTCCCCTAGTGGGTCAGCAAAAAAAGTTTACGGCTTACAAAGCTAAAATCGAGATTCGATTCTCCGTAGCGGACAAATTTCACCTAGCGTATAGTGTAGCTTTGCACTAAAACAAAGAACTAATAGTCAAAAGATTATTTATGGTTTTGCTTACAAGAAAAGTGACGACGTAACCACATAACACGTCATCTTGATATATAATCGTTAAAAATAGTTCACATTTTCCACCCACTCTGCATTCTTGTTCTAGTTTAACACTTTTCGTTATCTGCTGACAGAATGTCATCAGATACGTGTTCTGTGAATGAGTTTCCTCTCCTCCACCTTTAAAAACCGGTGGGTGCATAGCGACGGTGTCCAAAATATCACTTGTGGGTAGTTGGAAAACAGGTGAAGGAGAAATACCAGTATACCACGTTAAGGAGATAAAAACCAGGCATTGTTCTCTTAGACAATGGGAACGTTGTAACATCGCGTGATCATTTGGTTGATAATCAAGTATCTTGTACAACATTTTGGCAGCCATGACAAAGTAACCCCTGAAAAATGTGACAGAAGTGACGAAGTTCGTATTTGAAGAATAGAGTGCGTCATTAGATACGTAATTACTTTTAAGGTCAAATGCTTTTTTAGTTTACCGAAAGGAAAATAATAAAGGGGTTAATTTTCTCATGCAAACCTACAAATTCTACCTTTTCATTCTTCCCGACGAAGAAGCATAATTACAAGTAACGAAGCTTTCAAGATTCAAGTTAAGTTATTTTTTAATATAAGGTATAAGAGGTTATAACGTGACATTTTATTTATTAAAAAAAATACACAAATAAAATGAAATAAACCACTGTTTATTAAAAGCGTGACAGTTGTGATGTTAAACATTAAATTATCTTGTAGGGGGCAATAAAAATTCTTACAACCTGCTTGTATGTAAGTGACGTAAGTTATATATATATATATTGTTTGTTTTGTTTGTGAATTTAGCGCAAAGCTACACGAGGGCTATCTGCGCTAGCCGGCCCTAAGTTAGCAGTGTAAGACTAGAGGGAAGGCAGCTAGTCATCATCACCCACCGCCAACTCTTGGGCTACTCTTTTACCAACGAATAGTGGAATTGACCGTCACATTATAACGCCCCCACGGCTGAAAGGGCGAGCATGTTTGGTGTGACGGGGATTCGAACCCGCGACCCTCAGATTGCGAGTCGAGTGCCTTAACCACCTGGTCATGCCGGGCCTATATTATATATACTGTACAAAGATGAAAGCTACAGAAGAAAATTCTATGGAACTAATAATCAACTCAAGATCAGCACTACGCAGCGATGACTTGATCACACATTTTCTGAGCTTCAGGTAATCAGGTCTAAATTCGTTATATTTAACCATGACGTTGTAATATTTCATGGACGATAGTCATCGAGAATATTATTAGATTATTAAATTCTAAAACTTCTGGATATAAATTTAAAACGAAACCTTATGGGACTTTAAGAACATTTATTTTAGGTTGGATCCTGCCCATACTTTTGTTTTCTATCCTAAGACTCCCCCCCCACTCTTTCCCCCCCAAAAGTGCAAATCAGTTTTTAACTTTATGTTTCCTTTACGTGACAACACACCATATTACCTCGAAAATGATTATATTTATCGAAAAAGAACACATTTATAATTAGAAAGGCATGATCCAAATTTTCTATGACAAGCGCATCTATATCACAATAAAACAGTTAAAACTGGGTGTACAAGCAAACAACAAAAGCCCTGCGTTTAGCGTATTAGCGGACTTACAGTGTAGGTATGAAAAATGATCATGTATTTCTAATCTAGACAGATTCAATATGAGATTCAGCATTATATCATTTAAAAGTATAAGAAATGAAAGAGGAATTTTAATTTTTTTAAATTATAACTTATAGGAAACAAAATCAATAAACTTAAAGTGAATTGATCAAATACCTGATTAAACATTTCCACGAAAATAGTGCATGATAGAATGACTAATGGATATAAAATGACTTTAACCACAATTCGGTTCTTTCTGGGGTTTTTTTCACAGTAGAGAAACTTAGTTCAATGTCAATATGTGCAACTTATCCAAGGAACATATTATACCACGACCTTGAAATTCTTGTCTACGTCAATCTCTAAAAAAAACGAAAAACACATGAATATCGACATGAATAAAGCAACTAATTTTTATTTTCAAAACAGCTCATTCAATTCAAATGAGTGACTGTGAAAGTACTGTTTAAGGTACAAACTTCGATCTCAGCTAACCCATGACATTCTACAACGTTGCTGAATAGTTGTGCATTAGTAAAATCCATTAATATATATATATTCACCATTAATGTTTAACAATGCCACAAAGTTGTCACAACATATAATGCATGACGTTGTCAATTTTACCAACGCACAACTATTCAGCAACGTTGTAGATATGTCATGTGATTTTAAATGCAAGAAATCAGTAAACGATAAACTTTAGTCATAACTTCAGAAAAACACGTAGGTTCAAGAAGTCTTAACATACAACGATAAAAACCCTATAAACCGAGCGCTTTCGGGTTTTATCGTTTTTATCGTTCAATAAAATTCAGTTTCTTTCTTGGATTTACTACTATCAATATTATGAGAAAAATTTTCGAGCTGTATTTTTGTGTCATCACAATGCTAAAAATTGATTTAACGATATCTACCCTAAAAATCTATTCTGGCCACAGTCTTTGCAGATTTTCAACACGTGGGCATGTAATAGATATAGTTTATTGTTCGTTTCAATCAATAATTATTTTTTCATGTTTAGTTGTCTTAAGATCATTATTTCAATCACTTATAAATCACTTAATTAATGCATTTTATCTGCTCTTTTAAACCCATTTTACTTTGCGTTTCAGATCAAGATGTTTCTGCGATCGATGACGAGTATGAAGTAAATAATTAATATTTTTGTCAATTTAGCTACATATGTGACTATAAGTATATGTTCATTGACAAGAAAAATCACTTTAATTGACTAGAATTTACAAAATGACGATTCTAAATAACAACCGGAGTTGTTACATCATGCTCAGAAAACACGATTTCATTGTAGTCCATGACTTATTAGTAGTGAGGGCGAGACCCTAGATACCGTGCACTGATTGGTTACCTCAGGGAGAGGGTTAGAAACGATGACGTCATAGGTCCACGAAATGGAACCAGAGGGCGCGTTTCTAAGGCACGTTGCTAGGCCGCCATGACACTTGGCAGGCGGAAGTAGTCATACTGCCTTGACACTTAACGACGGAATTTTGTATAAAAATAATGTACAAAAGTTGTATGAAAGCTAATTCAAAATTCCTAGGCCGTATGACAGTTGACAGGTGTAAGTTGTCATTTCACCATATCATTTGACAACGGAAGTTGTCTGCTGCCAGAGAGTGCATTGCCAGGAGATGTCTTGTGACGCCATAGTTCGAGTGTTACTCAAATGAGAACATATTGCTAGGAGCCATATTTCCACGAAGTGGTACCAGAGGGTTCGGCTATCATAGATCGATGACAGAGGGTTTTTTACTATAGGTGGATGGTGTAATCAAGGTTCTATAGGCAGACAGTATTACTAAGGTTCTAAAGGTGAATAGTGTTACTAAGTTTCTATAGAAGGACAGTCTTACCAGGTGTATTGTATGTGTTTTACAAAGTCAGATAGTCTTACTAAAGTGTATGGTCTTACTAAGCATATTGTATAGTTTTATTCAAAGGCAGACGGTGTTACTATACTTATGTAGGATTGCATACAGATTTCAACTTGTCTCAACTTATGCTTATAGTTTTCATTTATATATTTAACTGTATTACATGTTAATCTATAGGCAGATAGTGTCACGAACGTATTTAACATTGTGCTGAAAACTTTTTGTCACACCTAATGTATCATTTTTATAAATATACAATGAGGCAGTTACTATAGCTGATTGTGTTTGTTATGATTTAGTATCCATTTAACATACTGTAGTATAGTTTTCGTTTCTATGTTTAATTTTTATCAGGTACTTTTTATAATTGTTGTTCTGAAAAGGATACTTATTCAAATCTCTAAATAATATACAATAATATCATGTTTAGCTTTATAATTCGATTTGTTCCACTAGGTATAAATAATATGCATAAATAGTTATGTTTAACGATTACTCTTCTTACATTTCTGTAAATAGTTTTACAAATCTTTGTCTAGAGCTTGTTTCTTGGAATTTTATGCATAAAATTTTCTGAGTTAAGATTACAACTTATAAACGAACTTTCTTTATGCATAAATCAAAACATCTGCAATGATTATCTTGCTCATATTTTTAACTCACACTAGTACCGTTTAAGAGGTCCAAGTGAAATAGCGTTGTTAAACTTTGTTAAGAAACACAAAAGGCAAGAGAGGTCGTAATGTGACCAAAAAAACCAGTCCTCTCATAAAAATGGCATAATAAAAGGTCAATAGCATTGAAAGGTCTGGAATTAGATATTTTTGTAACATACAACCATACATCTGTTTGGTAAAATATATTATTTCTAGTTTGTAATGATATGTATGTGACTAAAGTCATGTCACTTTATAATGATTCAAACATATATATTAGATCTTTTTTGACAAATCAGATATTCTATTACACTATAAAATTTAATCTTCTAACTTCACCAAACATCAAATACATATGAACATAATGGCTGGAGACGGCTTGAATGGGTAATGAAAACTTATATTAAAGTTTTTAACATAACAGCAAATGTACAACGTTTCGACAAGGTTTTGTCATCACCAGGTACCGTCTCCAAGCATTATTAGTCTCAAAGTGGGTTCCTCGTCATTGAATTTGAATACACCTTATATGTTTCCAATACATCTTATATGTTTCCAATACACCTTATATGTTTCCAGAGATTTTTATTCTTTATCAAGAAAATGGAATAATAATGCTAATTTTATTGGCACGCTTCTTCCCACCTTCGTGATGTCATCACAAGACTTTGGTGTGTATTATATAGGAATTAAAACCGAATAGTTAATTGAATTAAAATTTTTATTATTATAAATAAATAAATAATTCTATTAAGAATACGAGTACTGAGAAATTAATTAGTTTTTCTTAACTGTTCTTTGAATCCCTAAAATACAGTAAGAAATGTCTATTATATATATAATAGTGGGCGAAAAAACACTAATCATATGAATGCAATGATGTACTTACCTATGTTTTTTATACTTTTTTTACAAAATAGAGGATATTATTGCTTTAAAAAAGTAAGTTTACGATTTAAAACGCTAAAATCTGGAGTTCGATTTCCCGTGGTGGGCAAACTGCAGATAGCCAGCCCATTGTGTAGCTTTGCGCTAAAACAAGAAATAAAAGCTATGAAAATTATTTGGATTCATGTGGCGCCCTCTTTTGGTGTTCCTGGAGCTATTGCACGTTAAAAACGAGTTGTGAAATAGTCATTTGATCAAAATAGCCTAACTTGCATATCAGTTTAAAATCTAAGGTCAAGTAGGCATCGAATTTACGATTTAACATCCTTATTTTTTGCTTTGGAGGTTTTAAGTCCCGTTTTTGAAATGTAGTTATGTGAATGAATTTTTCTGCTATTAATGATTAAATATCACAGTTTTGAATGCACTCTAAATAGAAAAAAATTGGGACAGATGTGAAGAGTAATATATATATATATATGTTATATTCGAGTGAAAGAACCTGTATTAAATACTTATGCATTATTCCGTAATGGAGTAGATATCACAAGATTTCAAAAACTTATCCCAATTGTTAAATTGTAAAAACAAAAAATTCAGGTAATATATTTTCATAATTTATTTTCAAGCACATGAAGCACATCATATGAAGAGTTAAAAACAAAAACCGACGTTTTTTTGGCACAATAACAGGTAAAATATTTATTATTACTTACATCCGACTAGTTTCGGTAACACAGTTGCCATCATCAGAGCTAATATCTTCAGTTTGAGCTTTTGAAAATGAATTCACCCATTAACGTTTTGTAGCTGAATATATTCTAAGCTAACACTATAAATATTAGCCCTGATGATGGTAACTGTGTTACCGAAATAGTCTACTGCAAGTAATAATAAATGTTTTACCTTTCATTGTGCCAAAAAACGTCAGTTTTTTCTCTTAATATATTTTCAACCTGAACAGTCTGTTTATTTGTTTGTTATCAAGAGCATAGCTACACAAAGGGATATCTGTGCTGTGTCCACCGCAGGTATCGAAACCCGATTTTTAGCGTTATAAGCACAAAGAATTATCGCTGAACTACCAGAGGATATAACTTAGTCAAAGATTCTTGAGATTAAGGTTCAGCCGTTCCATATTAAGAGCTATTGACCAAAGGTTTTTGGCTGTTTATTTGCTTTATTAAATCCAGCTCTTACTCTAGATGTGTCTAGAAATTTGTATTGTTGTTTAGTCGGAATGTAGTTTGACGTAACATACTGGCACTTCCTCCGAATTTAGAGAAAGAATTTGAGCTATATATATATGTTTGCACGTACAAAACGAGTAAGGCTATAGAGTAACATAATGAGTATGTTAGAGTAAGTTACTGAATTGGCGAGTTTGTTATTCAGTTAATGAGTAATCAGTGCATTATTTAGTTAGTTAGTTAGTTCATTGTTGTGGATATTGACTTTGTGTTTCGAAGAAGAAATAGGTAAAATTTAACAACTAAGTGAAATTTCTCTGAGGCGTTGTTTACTTATGAAGTTAGGTTTATCGGTGAACGTTTGTCACACTAAACACAGAAGTTGAAGTTGAAGAAATAAAATGTTTTCGTTATTGCTAAGTGTACTGGATTTTTCCTTATTATTTTTACCGAACAATCCAAAGGAACCCGCCCACAGCAGAAACCATTACAGCACGTTTTAGTTTAAAATACTCCAGCGTGCAGATCTACTAAAGAGCTATTTGCACTAGTCGTCCTTAATTTTGTACTGAGAAACTAGAGTATTACTTTCCAAAGTAGGGGAGGGCGTCTTGGTGGCTGGGGGGAGGCGTTTTGGTGGGACAGCCTAAAATTAAAGATGGAAGGAATAGAAGAGTTGGAGACGACGGCAACCTAATAAAACTATCACTTTGCTCTCAAAGCTTTTTTTTTACTCACTCATTTACTCATTCTTTTCAAGCACTTTTTTCAGTTATATATATATAAATGTGAAGTGGGGGCGCAACAGAAACTTTGCTGAGTTAGGGGTGCGCCTAACTGTACACAGACAGTTCTTGTGTATTTTTTGGGGAACTTGAAAACAAACAAACAAATACTTTGAATCGATGAGAAAACGTGTTTGAAGCCCTTTCACATTTCAATTAATCCAAGACTGGTTTGTGTAATTTGTAACATAAATACATGTTTATATATATATATATTAGATATTTCTTTGTCGAAGGTACTTGAAAGCCCTGGTTTGGTTGATGAAAGCTGACATTGGTTGAAACAGCAGCGCTCAGGTGGTAATATTTTGTATTAAAAGACCCCTTAGTGTTCTGGTAGACTTATAAGTAAATATAACAAAAGAAAACCTAGTTATTTATGATTATATATATTTCATATGATATGTGAATAAGATTTTAAAAATTTACATATAATATTATCATTATAAGAATGTCAGTCTGTGCATCGAAAATACGTTTATACAGAAATGAAAAAGTTATTAAGGTAATAATCATACCATGTGAATGGTTCAGCCTATTGTTTCACATCATTAAAAGCATTCATGATGGAAGAAAATTTCTATGTACTCATCTATACCTAATTGATATGTTGATTGATCTAATTAAACAAGTGCTTTATAACCAGTTGTTTCTATTGTTTTAATGACTATAACCATCATTTTTTCACCATAATGTCAATATTTATTAATTACAGATAATAAATTTGATTTCTTATAAAACCTATGTATAATTATGTAAATGATTTATAATTTTAAACAAATCAAAATTAACACTTGGTTTCATCTTCTTCACTATACGATTCGACTGTGGAGCGCGTGGTGAACAGTTGGTCAGTGGAAAGGCGAAGAACGCAGAGTAGTTTAAATAGAATAGACTAGATAAAATACGTGGCCATCGTAGGGGTCTTGATTGTGTCTATCTGCTTATGGCAAAACATGGAAACAAGTGTTCTTCTTGTAATTATGTATGTTAAACTGATTAAGAATAGGTCATGCTTCATTGGTCCAGTGATAGCTATGAAGTGCTCTGGACAGTAACATATAACTGTTACTGTCTAGAGCACTTCGTAGAGTTACTGTCCAGAGCACTTCATAGTTGTTACTGTCAAAGCACTTCACAGGTTACTGTCCAGAGCACTTCATGGTTGTTACTGTCAAAGCACTTCACAGCTGTCACTGTCCAGGGCACTTCTTCATAGAAGTTACTGTCCAGAGCACTTCATAGTTGTTACTGTCAAAGCACTTCACAGCTGTTACTGTCTAGAGCACTTCATAACTGGTGCTCTAGACAGTAACAGTTATGAAGTGCCCTGGACAGTGACACTATGTTGAGAGCTCCCTACAAGGAAGAAAGAGAATGATTTGAAGTCGTAATAGGGAATCGCATCAAATAAACTGAAAAAATATACGGTATATGAATACGTCTTATATCAGTTTATATACAATTTATTCTGTTTAAAAATATTATCTTGATAAGGTAAAAAGTTGCAAATATCAAAACTATACTTAATATTAAGCGCAACATGTAAATTACTGTGTTAAGTCAACTTTAAATCTACTTGTGGTAATATTGCATAAATCTATAAAAATATGACCCAACTAGATAAAACACTTTATTTATTTTTGGTTTCGAACTCTAAATTGATGAATATAGTTATGTAACATTTTTTGTGATTTTCAAAGTTTTTCT
>NW_013667776.1:200026-208681 GCF_000517525.1 Limulus polyphemus
CATAAGGTTTTGTTCCTAATGAAAAAAAAACCTTGTCGAAACGTTGTACATTTGCTGTTATGTTAAACTTATATTAAAGTTTTTCTTCATTACCCATTCAAGCCGTCTCCAGCCATTATTAGTCTCAAAGGGGGTTCCTCGTCATCGAATTTGACATATGAACATAGTTTATAACTGAAAAGGAGTTGACAAGTATAATCTTAAAAAGACCTTTAATTATAAATCAAGAATATATTGTTTCACCTTTTATAAATCCAACATATTTGTTGTTTAGCATTATAGAATATACTTTAAAACAAAAATGTAAAATTGTTGTTTAAGACTCATAACATAGGTAGATTAATATGTATAATTGTAAACGGAATTTTCTCTACATTAGAATACTTTTTATTGTGAGCTCTTGGCCCTCTTACCAGAGCCTTACCAAAAATCTAAAATCACAGACTTGACAAGCATGCTGAAGTATTTATTAACAAAACTTCAAGATGCAATAATTTACATAAACATCTTAATTCATAAAATACTGAATTAGCTTTCACACACATTTTTTACATTATGTTTGTGCAACATACCATCATCAACTGCCATGGTGGCATGACTACTTCCAGCTGTCAAGTGTCATGACGGTCTAGCAAAGTGCCCCTAGAAACGCGCCCTCTGGTTCCACTTTGTGGAATTATGACGTCATCATTTCTACCCCCTCTCTCTCAAGCAGTTAATCAGCGCGCCTTAACTACTCATATCCAACAACTTAGTACTCTCTGTATTATACTTCTAGAAGTACATGCCACAACAGGATGTGATACTGTATCTGTTATATATGGCATTGCATTTTGAGCGAAGCTTGTTCCAATTTAGGTCATGGTAATACACGCTGAGTGAATCTTATGGAAACTTATGCCATGGCACTGCAGCCTGATTGAAGCTCACTACATCTTATGTCAAGGTACTGCAGTCTGAGTGAATGTTATTGAAGCTTATGTTATGACGTAACATTTGCTATTTATCACGTGCTATTAACAGTGACTGTAAACTTCATGTTAAAATATTAGTTGGGTTAGAGTTATAGGATAAGTTAAAATTTGGATTACTTTGTGAGAGCCTTTTGATTTAATTCGAGAATATTTTACAAGGTGTGACATCGAGAAGTGGCTACAACCAAGAGTCTATCTTAATACATACTATTCGGTCGTTTTGATCAAAACATAAATAATGATTAACCAAAATCAACCTAAAGGATGTCTTTTGAAAGCTACTGAAGGTATAATGGTCTCTATCTTGTAATACATTAATAAACCTGTTGTGGTTATGCACAACCTGTAATGCAATACAAGGATCGACGAAAAATGCTTTTAGTTTTCTTACGATAGATATCTATAGGTCAGTTTTAGTAGTGATATAAGAAATATACAATTCCACAACTGGCACATTTGAAAAAAAATCCATTCAGATGAGTTAATGCTGCAGCTTTGTAGATCTGTGGTCTACTAAACCTTTCTGTTCAATCCTTGTGTCACACACTTAGAAGATAGGTTGTCTGATGTGTAGAACTGGACTAATGGCAAAACTAGAAGTGACCTGCTCTGTTGTAAACAGGTCTGTTTATTAATACTATAAAGGAAATGAACTATGGTTATTAGTTTCGTGTATAAGCTACTTTAGTTCAGTTGGTTTTTTATCCATCTTTTCATAAAGTAAGCATCAACTCAGTTCTATCTTAATCGAAACACATTATGGACACCAATTAAAGCTTTCTTTAAATACGGATTTGGAAAACTATAGTAAAATTGTTGCTTTTAAGTCACAGTAAAGATATATTTTATGTACTGTTTTGAAGACAATATAACTTATGACAAAATAAACAAACATTGTTGATTCTGATTTTAGGCAACTATAAATCATGACTTACATAAACCACTAAGGGACAGCGAAAAATACTGGAACTTGTTTCTTATGCGTAATAAAATGAAGCTACTCAAACAGCTTAGTTTTTTTGTTATTAATTAGAATTTCGTTCTGACTATAAAATTAGCTTATTTTTGTGTTGAATTTCGCAAAACGTTATTACGAGAGCTACGTGTGGTAGCCGTCTCTACTTTTGAAGTGATAAATAGAGGGAAAGCAGCGAGTTAACACCACTAAAACCAACTGTTGGGCTGCTCTTGCCAGACCGAATAGTGGGACTTAACTATTTCTCTTATAACGCACCTATGGCCTCAACTTGTTTTTGTGTTGGTGGTAACGAGGCACGAACCATGGAATCTCAGTTCCACAGTCCATCTCTCTAATCGATGGGCCGTGCTTAGCCCTTATAAAAGTAGAGCCATTAATTGAATTCAAACTATTTATTTGCTCTACAATAATACAATACAATAATACAATACGATAATAAATATTGACACGCAAGAGACGACATAATTCTATTTTACATTTATTATCAAAACTGTTTCTTCACAAACATGGATTGCTGAGTAGTGACGGTTTTCACAAAACGGTTAGCATATCATGCTGTGAAATTGACGGTTCAGTGATAAAAGTATTACCCTGAGGGTAATAAAGTAGGTTGTGGATTACGTATATATAACTTGAGGTATAATATCTGTTTTTATAATTGACTTTATAGTGATTTTATAGTGATTCACCTCTTCATCATCCATGATTGATGATTAGCAATGACACAGGCCTGCGAATTTAAACCTCATAAAAATTATTTTGGTTTTAATAACGGATTTACCATAATTTAGCTACGCAGATTTCGAAAATAATGTTATCATTTTTTTCTATCACGTAAGGATAGTTCACAAATCGAGAAGAAACAAACTCTTACTTTGACCAAATTACAACACATTTATTACAAATATAACAGAAAATGTTTGGGTCATTGTTGCCATAGCGACGAATAAATAATGTTGAAGAGAAAAAATAATGTCAAAGTGCAAGCACAAATAAATACTATCCAGAAATGACACATCGTGCGGCCTATTAACCGTTTATATGCTAGCGATGTATTTCTCGTGGGTTCTAGAACGATCAATAAGACTCTCACGTCGCGATTGGTCTAGAGAAATCTATAGCCAGTGGTTATCAACATTTTAAGCATAACAAAATGTGATCCGATTTCAACGAAAATTATTCATTTATATAAAAGTACTTATGACGTTTTGTGAAAAATCTGTAAGTGATGGAGAAAAATGGATATCATTTTCGGATTCAGCATACAGGAATTACTGCACAACAATAAAACCATCGCAGGCCTGAAGTTACCCTTTATGGTAGTGTAATGTTTGTAATAAATTTTGTACTGAAGAGGAGTTTGATTGACATATAGTTTAGGTTTCTCTACATTCGCATAGTATTGCTGACAATTTTCAAAATAATCTTTAGTTTATAATTTTATACTAAACATCCATCTAAGCACCCTAACTGTCACTCAGCAAAAATACACATTTCTTTGAAATATTTACTGTCTAGTTTAAAGATATATTTTATGTAATTGTGCTTCTTAGTTTCAAAGTCATGAATGTAGGACAATCAGGCAGTAACTTAGATGGATCCAGTTCCTTCAGCGCACCTCTTCCTCCCCACAGAATACCGTGTCAGTGACTTTATTGATGTTGAGGACAAAGAGGGGAGGAAGAAAGCGACAAAAGAATCGTGTAGTTGTTAGACAAAATAGGGCATCGATGGTTACAAACCTTTCGTGAGTTACATGTTAATTAGGGTATTTTATTATGTAAGTTTGGATATTTTATACATTAACAAAATTTGGCGCTATATTCAGTGACGCACATAACAAGAATGCAAAAAATATATTTACTAAAATATTTTATAGTTTTTCAACTATGGTAATAGTACGAGCGTTTGTTTGGGTGAAACTGGGTGATCTGGGCCTGTAGAAACGAGTTTTTTTCTTCAGTGACCTTTCTCTAATAAGTGGAACAAAACCCTTTATATCGGCCATGTTGGGGTCATTGCACACTATCTTCTTTAAGGTTTTATATATTAAAGTTACATTTTACTTCAAAAAATATTCGAGCATAATACCTGCTGTATTATTGAATTTTGATAAGTGTGCTCTACATAATGTATCACTAGCATTATATTCCTGTAATGTCTGGAGAATATAAAATAATCAAACTTTTGTGTCTAAAATTATTTTTCTTAACAAACATACAAAGATTAGATCCAAGCTAAAAGCGAAGAAAAATATTTTCATAACGATTTTATAGATAACCATTAATAGTTTTGTAACGAAACTATTTGAAAATATAACCTACTGGTTTTTATCTTCCTCAAAACTCTTTTAAGACACCCACGTGATATATTTGTTTGTAAAACTGCATGATCTTTGACAAACGAGAAAGCAGAAAATAATATCAAAGATTGTGTGAAGTTAAGCATATAGATCAGGTAATGCTTGAATCCAATAATGTAAAGATGAACATATTGCTTCTATTGTTTAATTTATAACTTGGATAAAGGACATTTGTCTCTTTCGTCTACTTTAGGTATTGTAGTGAGGTTCACATGGCAACTCTGAACACAGTATATTGAGACAATGATTATTGATGGTAATGTTCTGAAGCTTACGTCTCCTGGTGAGAGTCAGTTAGACGAAACAGAACTAACCCCATAATAGACCAAAGAATTCTGTATATGTAAAATGTTAAAGTCATTTCTAAGCGATGCTGGTCGACGTCGGGTGTATACATGAATATATATATATAAGTCTGATTTTCATTCAATAAATGGAGTAGTCAAGTTATAATTAAATAGCCCTATAATACGGAAATACTCAATGTGCAAATATGCGCAAGAAGAATAAATTATCAAAGAAAGATAAACATTCAATAACTGAATATTTATACATTAATTTGTAAATGCTTCTTCGAGGGACAATCAGTAATGATTATGTTCATAAATTGAAATAAGTAGATAAAAAAGCCTAAAACTCTTATGTTTGCTTGGGGAGAGAGAAACAAACAAACAAAGTGCAGTGTTTATGGAGTTGTAGATGATGTGGTCTGAGTTGCGTGTTGATTGGTTGGCAATAAGGCAACAAAGAAATTAACGAAATAATATTTCCTATGGATACTTTATATTTATTTGTTTTTCATAAAACTTATATGTATGTATTTACGTGTAAGTATATGTATCAGAGAGTTCAAAATATTCAATTGTTGAAGAACAACGTACGGAAGTTTTGTTTTTTGTTCAAGTTAAGCACAAAGCTACACAATGGGCTATCTGTGCTCTGCCCACCAAGGGTATCGAAACCCGGATTCTAGCGTTGTAAGTCCGCAGACATACCGCTGTGCTACTGGGGGGCCACGTACGAAAGATATATAAGAATTTTAAATTAATTTCAATATATGTTTGCATTAGAAATAAGAATAGGGATGTCGTCTTTATTCAATTCTAGCCGAAAATTCTTTTTTTTTTCTTTGCAAAGTTTTAATCAATCTATGCTTCATATCAACAACTTTTCTTATGCAGATTTTTTATTAGTCCAGTTAAGCTTTTCGCGACGCGCTGAAAAGGAATCAAGAGAATGGAACGTTTTTTTACTAACGAAGAAACTCAGGAACTGAAACTTGCCTATTGATCTTAAATTAATGGAAAATATACTAAGAGGGCCATTATTAATAATTAAACTAGCCACATTTAAAATTATCTTATAACATCAAACATATACCAGCTGTTCCATTAATGATCTTTGTGCTGGGTGTAGCCTAGTCGTTAGCACGTTAGTTCGAAGGGTCAGGTTCGAGACTTGACGCTACCTTTAGCTGTTAACATTTTTTGTTAATCCACAGAAGATATCATCACTTTGTTGAAATAAAATTGAAAAAATTAATGTCATAGAAATGAAATTAGGAGGAATAAGTCTTGCTAATTTATTTTCGGTCCTTTCTAGTATCTTATCTGCATACTTTCACCAACTGGGTAATCTTTATTCACAAACCAAAGGTCTCATGCTTGTCAGAGATGGAGAATCACCGTTGTTACCAGCTTGGGCCACATTAAAACTAAAATAAAAGGAAAACTCTGGAACATGAGTTAACAAGTTTGTAATTCTGAATAAACTAAAAGCGATAGTTTGCATAGAAGATTAAGAGGATTTGATAAACCAGTCACTCACTAAACCTCTGCACGACTACCAAAATGCATATGTGAAGACGGTTTGTTAACTTTAGTGACAAACACAGGGTCATAACCACAACAAGAAATATATATTTTAAAATTCGGAAATACGTCTATAGATACTCCTGCACTAAATCTATGTAAATCTTGTTTAAACAATAAGAATTTTACTTGGCTGACAAAAATTGTTAATAAAATTTAGTTTTTTTGCTTTTCATCAGATGTGTCTCAATAAATAAAGAGATCATACATATAAAAAACTTACTGTGATGTTGTTTTAGTATTTTAACAAGAGACTAAACTGTGACGGATTCACTATTATATATTTATTTTAATATCGATGTTTCTTTAAATTAAATTTATATTTAGAAATGTACCTAACTTATACTGTTAAATATGTATTGCAAACTCCCGCCTATTCTCTAAAGTTGTAGAAGATTCTTGTGTGTAAGAATCAACAATATATGTGTGTGTACGTAAACGCCAGCGTTAGCGTCAGTATTGTTACGTAAACTGAAATTTCGAGAAACTCTCCACACGCCTATAAATATAACCAACGCGTTTGCTATAGTTGGTGTGCTATAAACTTCGGAAGCTATAACTTTGATTGTTATAACGCTTATTAATTGGGCCACTTCAATTATTTGACCAGGAACATTTATAAACTTCGAACATTACAAACCTTTAACTTCAGTAGATTCAGATCAGAATTATTATTTTTACGAAAACATTACCCAACTTCATCGGTAGAAAAAATTGGCGTGTGATCAGTGAAGAACACAGAGCTACCTAGCTCCCTATTAAGTGAATTATACCTACATCGACTCGAAATTAACTCGCTCATCGTGAACCTTCGATGATATCAAGTAAGTTCCAGACTAGAAAGAAGACTTTATACTGCTTGTAAGTTTGTAAAACCTTTGTATATAAATCATTGTAATAATTATTTGTAATAACTGTTATTGTAAATTATGTTATTGGTTGTATATCAAAATATATTTGTATTAAAAAAGAAAACTGCGTGTGTCAACCTTATTGGCAAATATCATAAACTGGATATATATATCAGCATTTATTTAACAACTAAATCTAAATTACAATTTAACTCAGTTTTAGGCTATTTGAAATGTAATAAGTAACAAAACAGAAACTCTTTGGATTAAATTAGCTCACTTCTTAAACAGTTCAGATTCATTTATTTTATTCTTTTTTTAAGTCACTAACTTACAATTTAAAATGATATTTCTATAATGTTATTATTATTAATCTAACTAGTCACTCACGTAAAAAATTAATGTATAGTCACTCACGTAAAAAATTAATGTAGTGTCATCTTGTGTAGCATTTGGAAAGTAATCTTCACTCATCAGAACTTCCTCACTCACCTCTGAGCTGAATTAATCCCACGATATTTTTAAACGTCGCGTCGTTTATAGTACTTAATTTGTTTCTAAGAAAGTTACCAACTTAAGAAACCTGTCTTGCTATTAAGTGAAACCGTCACTGTTGAATCGAACGAGCCGTGTTACATGTATGACGAATTTCAGAAGCTTTATTTTTGTTAACCAAATTGAATCATCATTTTTTAAAAGTACATATTTTTTCATATTTTAATTTCATGGTAACTAATAAAGTAGGAAAACTAATGATTCATGATAATAATAATATAGTTTAGACGTCTCGGCTGACGGGCGGAAGTAATTACATACGTCATATTCAAGGACGGCGACCAACACAGCTTATTTTACTAATCTTATTCGTACACGTTTATTTTTCCTGATCTCTTGCGTTAAAATCAAACATCGTTGCAGAGACACAAGCAGGATGTATCCGAAAGCCTAAAAACACTCAAAACCAGTTAGAGATTGACGTAAGTGGAATTTTACTTGTTGGAGTAATTTTCTACCAACATCGTGTTTCACTGGAACTGCTTGTTACTTTTTGCTTGAAAATAAATACCAAATAATCTTAAGTTAGTTGGGTGTAGTACGTATACAGCACAAATGTTAGCTTTTAATAAATATTGTTGCGTCAGTGAGTCACATGACTACTATGACGCAACGTTTCTAGAACTATCATGTACTTTGGCGAATGTTCAAGTTCTTACTAGATATGGGGTAGGCGGATATATATATAAGAGGGGAAAACGTGACGCGGGAGATTTGTAAAGAGGTAGATAGTGAGTAATTGAACTGCAGTCACACGGTATTGTTGAAGTTAACGTTCGTTCGTTACAATGTTGTTTTAGCGCGAGTATTGAGATTAAGTGTATCGCAGAGTTATATTCGGAAAGAATAAACCAGTTTTATTAAGTAAAGACTTGTGTCGTTAAAGTTTCGTTGGAACGAAGTTACGGAAAAAATCAATTAACAAACGGAGACGTAACAAATTGGTGTCAGAAAGTGAGATAAAAAAAATGGAAACGAGAGGCGGAAAATCAAACTACAGCTTAGAAGATTTGATGGCAGCAATACAAAAACAAGAAAAGAAACAAGAAGAACGAGAAAATAA
>NW_013667777.1:0-5632 GCF_000517525.1 Limulus polyphemus
TTATTTTTTCACTGGTCCACAGCGAAGGTTGCGGCGAAAAAGGAATGCATTAAGCTTTTACATCACATATTATATGTTCAATTATATGTTCAAAATACATCTGTAATATAAACACCAAACAATTCGTTCTCTGTACAATACCGAATAATATAGTCCTATATCAACCCGTACATTTAAATACTGTTAACAAATATATATAACATTTCTGGCTGTGAATTTTCTTCTTATTGCTTCTTTTGCGTCATTTTACCAGAGCAATCAAAAACAGCAAATTGCTTGCTTCTCGCTCATATCTGCTCTGTTGTTCCTGTGAGTTAGGTAATAAACCTGATCTAGAGGATGAGATATATATATATATACATTAATGAAAATACGTGCATTAACTCAGACTCTATGCAATATAATCTGAACAATAACGAAATACACACAAACGCTAGGAAGAATGGAAGGACGCCATTTTAGAAAATAAAAGAACACGAACGGTACAGCATTACAATTAATATTTAGTGGATATACCTTATACAATGTTTAAAGCAGGATCACGGTTACACATCGTATTTAAAATCTCCAAAATCTGGGCATGTGGAACTATACCCCAATCATGGTGAAGAACTTGGATAAAAGTGTCCCAAGAAGTTAGTTGTTTGAGACGCTTTCTTAGGGAACGATTCAAGATGGATCACACATGCTCAAAAATGTCAATACCTGACGATTCGTCCAGCTTGTGGAGCGTGGAAATGCCCCGAAATTTACGAATCACTTTGTGACTTGGATTGATTTAGCCCAATCTTGCAAGAAAATATTACACGCTGCCATCTCTGGTAAGCTGGACCAATAGAAAGTTCAAGAACTGTGATGTATCCAGTAGCAGTGACCGTTCTTTCGTATACCGCCAGGTATAATCACTCAGTTGAAACCTCACACAACAACAGAAATACCGCCTTATTCTGGCGTAGCCTTGCAGATGGTTCAACGAATGTTCCTGGGAAAATGGTGGCCAAAGCCATGTGCATCCACTGTCCGAAGTTTATGTAAATCTGGACTCATTGGAAAGCACTGTTGAATCCTAAAAAGGAGGAGGTCATGTTAGCATCTTTGACGTCCTCTGCCGTCGATGTTCGAAATTGGCTTGAGTGAGGAATGTTTTCTGTCTAGCTACTCTGCCATTGTAGCCCATGTTGTGAAGATAACGTCTGATGGTATTGAGGCACTCTTGCAACTGTCCTAAATATTATCGGCTTTATGATGTGTGTCATTCTCTACAGTTTTCTTCACAGCACAAAGAGTCCGTTTTGTTGGTTTTGGGTGTGTAGGCTGTGTACAGACAGCTATTTTCTTATTCCACTCTATCTGTATTGTTGTCCTAATCACTGCAGACTGCGATATCGTAACTTATTTATCAAGTTCTCGTTGACGTTGACCACTATGCGACTTCGTGAAAATACGTTTCATTTCTTGGACCCTTGCGTTCATTACATCTCGCTTTGTATTGTATTGTATTTAGACGTTGTAGTTGCTTATGTGAAGGCCATGGAGATGGTTGATTTGTGTTCTCCATGATGTTTATTTACTTATTGGTAGAATGTGTACATAATAAAGCATTAATATTATTCAGAAATGAGCTCATTGAATTCGGGCTTGTTAAGATTTCTAATTACTTTTGGTAACCTGAAAAGGAACATGTTTCTCCAGCTTAGGTGTTACACACCAGAAACGTTTTCTTCTGTACACGGCTGATATAAATAACATTACACTGAAAGTTTGTATTGTAACCAAGCCAGTGTGGTGAGCCTACGGATTGAGCTAAAGACTTTACAGTATAGTTGAAATACTTTACTTAAAAAGAAACTCGCAAGAAAAATAGTCTTTCATGCTTGATCACTTTTATTACCCTAAATGCAATGTGAACCAGCTCAGTTATGATTCATCGTAATTTACGACTGATTGTAGTGTAATCCATCTAGTCTCGGGAGCTTCGATACTGAGCAAAGGGATTCTCAGTAGTGGTGTACAACAAATAAAGTGTAGTTAGAATGTTATTTTTTACACTTTTCCTACTGGTAGATTTATAAGTTTTATTGTGGTCCTTCAAGTTTCATTATTGCTGTTTACACTAAAAATTATACTTAGCAGGCTTAAACGTTATACTGCTCCAAATTTGTATTTTTTAACATTAAACTGACAACATTCTAAGTATGTGAACTGAGCCTTTTATGGTTTGCTTGTTTGTTGTAAATCACAAAACTACCCGAAGATCTACATTTTCTTATCACCGGGGGTATCGAAACCCGATTTTAGCGTTATAAACCTACAGGCTTATCGCTGAGCCACCAGGGGTGGAACTGGAACCTTTTAAGGACTTCTTCTTTGTAAGTTTAATTCGTTTCGAATGACATTTCGGATTTTATTCTCAGTCCTTCATCAGACCTGCCTGATACTTCCACCTCAAAACCAAGAAAAATGACAGAAGAAGTAAACAGAAAACATAGTACCCGTGTTGAGCGCATTGCTTAAAACCACTTTAAAATATAACTTAAGGAGCCATTATTGACCAGTCTGTTAATCATTCAACCAATCCCTTAACACTCCAGTCAGATTCAACGAACACCTAACTTCATGGTTAACATGCCGAAACCTAAAGTTAAAATTGTCACAAATCATTAAAGATGAAGCCTTCCTTCAGGATTGTGATAATAGTTTATAATCTCTTCTTGTTTTTACATAATGCAGACTCGATGAAGGAATCAGCAAGGAAGCCAAAATGTCCTTTCAAAAAACAGCAGGAGAAGTCCATACAAATTTCGGAAACTTTACGGTCATGTAACCTTTCAGTTTACATTTTAGGTCACTACGTTATAGATCTACTAACATGATTTACAAAACGTTACAGACATTCAAGTCACAATATCTGCCCATGTTTGTATGATGACTTGTCAGTGAGTGAACACATGAATAAAACCTTTCCAGGCCGGCATGGCCAGGTGGTTAGGGCGCTCGACTCGCAATCTGGGAGTCGCGGGCTTGAATCCCCGTCCCACCAAACATGCTCGCCATTTCAGCCGTGGGGGCGTTATAATGTGACGGTCAATCCCACTATTCGTTGGTAAAAGAGTAGAACCAAGAATTGGCCCTCTAGTCTTACACTGTTCAGTTAGGGACGGCTAGCGCAGATAGCCCTCGTGTAACTTTGCTCGAAATTCAAAAAACAAACAAACAAACAATACAGCTTTGTAGATGTTGCTCTTCTTACTCATCCAGAAGAACAAGTTATCTGAAGAAAAATAAACGTTATACTGCTTTATATTTATATCCGATATTTTGTCAATATATGTTCACAAGTTCTTAACACATATTGTAAAACAAAACGACAGCTTTTTCAAATTCTAATGAATACACGTTAATCAGTTAATTTTAATGTAGTGCATTAGCACACAGTTTTTCTAGTGTGTTATATTTGTTTGTTGCCGATCACAGATAATATTCTACTAATTCACGTGGAATTATACCTCGCACATCTAAAGTTGAATTAATATTTCAATTATATTAAGTTTAACCTTAAATACATAACAATACTATTTATTAAAGTTCGGTGACGAATGTCAGGAAATATGAAAAATTGATACACCAAAATAACTTATTATTGCTACAACGACAGAATATTATAGAGACAAAAGACCTCTGGTTGTGATAAGTCCAAGAATTAAACACATAGCTTCTATACAATGGTTTATCACTACAATAAAATATATTGAATTAACAAAGTTCGTATAGCAAGTCCTGTGCAGATAGAACACAATCATTGTTACTTTTTACTACTTTATAATTTCACTTTTGGTGTGAAACAATTTTTTTTCAGATGAAGGGTATAATCTCACACGTTTATGGGTATAACTACCCTATAAGTACTTCATACTAATAAGAGTGTGACATCACATTATTTTTATGTAAATTCCACAAATGTGATCGTTCTAAAATTCAGGGAAAGAAACATTTGGAAGGCTCAATATATATATATAGAATATATTATATTATATATAAATATATTATATATATATATATATATGCTTCCCTGCACTTCCGACTATTTGCCAGAGAGAGAGAGCTTGAGATAAAATATGAAGTACATGAGCAGACGAGATGCATTACTTGGCAAGCCTGAGAACACACACATTTTTCAGTGGTTCAGACTCTTCATTTGCCTCCAACTGATGTTGCCTTTGAATAGCACCCGAAATTGATATGCAGGACGTCCATCGATTCAACGATTTTGGGTGGAAAACTGATGACAAAAGTAGTTTAACGCCGATCGCAATGTCGTTACCGCCATGGCCGGAAAGCTTTGATACTTTGGTAACCTGCAGATGTACAAATGTATGATGTACACGAGCTTTCTCGTGCCGAAGAAACCAATTTTCTTGCTATCACTGTCAGGGAAATGTCACATGCTGTCAGTAGACCAGGCGTTGACATGACGAAGATGATAGCTCTTCAGATCAGGAGGACTAGACTTAAAATAAGTATAGAAATGGATAATTTCATTTCAAGTTTTGTAATATTGACAGAGTATATGAAAACATAACATTCCCTAAAGATGGTGCCGGGTCAGTGCTAAACATTATAAATATCCCTTATCTTGGGGAAGGTAATGGATATGAGAAATGATCCCCTTTTGTTGAATTGATAATTGAAGATAATATACATATCTAACTCCATTGGTCTCATTACAAGTCAGATTGTATTCCTATTCAAGCATAGTATAATTAAGTTACATCATTTACACTTTTATTGATAATCTATAATGTCAGGTTAGTGAACGTTAAAGATAATATTACAATATTAGAGTGAAAAAACATACTTCCTCTTTATATTGTTTCATATGTTTAAAGATGTAACTTTCAATTTATTGAATATATTATTGGAAATGTTAATTCTGTGCTTGCACTTCAGTAAGAAATTGGCCAACTAAGGACCCACATTATGCCTCTTCATTATCTATATTTTCTTTGTGGATTTACGGAAAAGTTGGTCGAGATGAAAAACTAGGTACGAGTCCTATCTTTTATAATATTGTATAGCAGACTAGCATTATTGGCTCCTAGAATGGGGTTCTAATCCCTAATTAAAAGAAATGAGAATACAATCTGTTATCTTTGACTGTTTTCCAATGACAAAGTTTGTTTTACTCTACGGGAGCTCAAACATTTTGTCATTAACACAATAAATTATTTGCATATGCACAAACGTTTTTCAAGATTTCGAAAAATAAGCCAAATTAGTTTTTGCAATGTAGGATAAAAGTCAATCTATCAAAGCTGATCTACAAAGCTAATCTCTATGTTGCAATTTACATATTTCAATAAATATAGATAATTTTATTTTTGTATGAACTAAGTCATAAAATTTATTTGAATTCAAAAGCCGACAGGATTCTTAATGTCATTTCATATTAAAACATATTTGAAATATTTTATCCCGGTGTTCCATAGAAATATTACATCAAAATATTATTTCTCAGTTGTTTTTTTTTCAGTTACTAACTAGCTTATAAAGAACAATTTAAAAAGTTCTGTTTAATATTTCTGTACAAATCTAACTAGGCCTGGCATGGCTAGGTGGTTAGGTCGTTTGACTC
>NW_013667777.1:6632-10988 GCF_000517525.1 Limulus polyphemus
GGTGATGATTAGCTGTTTTCTCTCTAGTCTTACACTGCTAAATTAGGGACGGCTAGAGCAGATAGCCCTCGTGTAGCTTTGCACAAAATTCAAAAACAAACAAACAAATCTAACTTGACTTAGCCTAATAAACTTCCTCTTCAGAACCATTGAAGGTATAGATAGTAGCATGGAAGGGAGGAGGATAGGAGCTATACTTATAATATTGGTTGGGCTTAGTATAGTAATACTTTAACATCTTGGTATTTATGTCCAAACATTATATTGGAGACTAAAATGCTAACTTCAGAAATAGTTTTGCTGTTTCCTCCATTGATGTCTTGTATTCTATTATTTCTTTCTGCTTTTGTTATTTATTTTTGTGAGCAACCACTTTCCCACACCTGTCTGCAGACAGCGAAACGCGGTAAAGATGTGGGACGTTCTGGGCTAGAGAACCCACACCTGTCTACAAACAGCGAAAGGCGGTAAAGACGTGGGACGTTCTGGGCTAGAGAACCCACACCTGTCTGCAGACAGCGAAAGCGGTAAAGATGTGGGACGTTCTGGGCTAGAGAATGTTTCTAGCATGTGCCACCGGGGGGCTACATTTTTATGAATGAAGAAAAATGGATTATAGTTTTGAAATTAGCTAAATGGAAAAACGCAGATACTGTATGTTCTATACATTACTAGTCACAATACAAGCTTGACGTTATTCTTATATTTACGTGTGTAATTATAGGTATTCTACATTTAAATGCATATAAGATCGTTTCTTCAATCTTGTCTGAAAAATGGAACCAAAACAACTTTTTGAATTATATTTCTCAGCATAAGGTTTCCATCCAGGTGAATAAAGGTTTCCAGCCAGTAGCAAGTTAAAATCAAACAAACAGACACCTGTTTTTTTAATGCATAAATTAACATAAGATCAAAATTAAAGAATGATTGTTGCATAACTATTAAATAGTTTCGTGTTCAACGTAAAATGGTAGCTAGAAAAACCTAACAGAAAATATACACCAAAAAACTCTTTATATTTATTCACTCACAACGTTTTTCCAACATTGAACTATACTTGTTTAGCATCATCTCTTGGAAAAAGGATTTGTCCAGAATGTCATGAGAAATTGCTTGTATTGTATTTTGCTTAATCCATTTCCTCTGGGATTTACCCAAAGAGAATAAAATTGTTTGGCAACAAACAAGTAAAATCCACTAAGGAGCATGCCGCCAGTCACAAGATTAAACTGTACCTAAGGTTCATTGGTATATTCTATTTGTAGAACTTTTTTCTACGGGTATCTAAAAATTAATGTTTCCGTTGTATTTTTTTTTATTAAATTTCTAATCTTGTAGGCGGAAAGTGTTCCTGAATCAATCTAGCAGATGACTAAATACTTTCTGATTAACTTCGCAAATAAGCTAGATATTTTGTATTATATTCTAACTTGTATGTGAAAGTGTTTCTGAACTTATTCAACAAATAACTCGCATCCTAGCTTATAAGTAAAAAAAGTCTTTGTAGAATTGCTTTAAAAACAGCCTCTATATGTTTGTTTTTAAATATATTGAAATATAAATTTGCAAAGTGTATTTTTATGATTTCTTCTTGTAAATAACCCACATACCCTTTATATTCAAACTTACAGGTAGAAAATTTTCCACAATTCAGTTGGCAAACAACCAAAATACTTTATAGTATATCTCAACTTATAGATACAAAGTGTTTTAGGACACAGATATTTTAACCTAAAAGATGGAAAATGTTTCTGGACTTGCTACAGACATAACTCAGATAACTAAATTAAAGTAAGTGTAATACATATCAAATAAATATGATATCTTTTTTCCGATAATTATAAATATTTTAAATGCATTACACGAGATATGGATGTTTCACCAGAGCAGTAAGAAGTCACTAATAACACTTTTTGATACAAGAACAAAGGACTGAAATATTTCCTTTAACTTAAGCACACAGCACTTTAGTACACCTGTGACGTTAGCTATAAGGCTAAATAATAAACCATTCAATTTATTTCCTCAGGTGACAAACATATATGTATATATATATATATTGAATTCGGTAATTCGCCGTTTTTACTTACATAGCATCTTTTGTTGCCATCCAATTTTAGGTACACATGCCATAGCCTATATTGATTTTTTATATTTTGGTACACTTACTGTACAACTGGCAGCCTTAAAAAAAAAGATGGGAGATCTTAGGTCATAAAGTTTTCTCGTTTGATCTCAAACGTTATGAAAATATACTGTGATGTAACAATCACTTCGTCATTATCAATTGTTATTTTCTTCTCCGTACAAACAGTCGTTTTCCAAACCTTTGCATTTGCCTTAACTCAAAGGAGAAAAGCTGACATAAAAATATAAGTGTGCTAGAAAAATTCTGTTGAGCTGACAATTTACAAGAAGGGAATTTTTTTTAGTATTTGGTATAAAGGCACTAATACTAATATATCATGGTACAACGTGGACAGTTATATGTCATACAGAACTAATATTCATATATCGTGACAAAAATTATTAAACAAACAATTCAAGTTATATTACAAGTTATGCGTGCTGGGCTTTAAAGACATTTGACAGAAAATTCGCGCTGTAAACTAAATTACCACAACGCCCTAAAACCTAAAGCATTAGAACATACGTTTTGTGTATTTTGATCAGATATTGAGTTTGGTGTTTTAATTCCATTTTGTTAATACACTTTATCATGTTCTAAGATATCTTACATTAAAATATTTTTATAGGTTTCCCCTCCTTGTAAAGTTTTTTTTATCCTGACCAATATCTTAAATATTTTTGTTTTTTATAGCATTCACCTGATATCTTAAGTGATCTCGTCCTCCACTGGCTCAGCGGTAAGTCCGAAGTCTTATAACGCTAAAAATCGTGTTCCGATACCCGTTATGAGCACAGCACATACAGCTCATTGTGTAGGTTTGTGCTCAACACTAAACAAACTTAAATGGTCTCCAGGAACTTCAGACTTTTATTTTGATAAATATCAAATACCCCAATAATTTTGTTCTCCTATTCAAATAGATAGCAAAAAGATATATATATAAGAATTGAAATTATTAAAACGGACGAAATAGATATTCGAGAAGCAAATATATGTGTGAAATCACATCTGTCATTGTCATGTAAAGCAAAGTGCACCATGCTTCTTCGTTATTTTGTATTTGTTGCTGTCTTTCCTTCTGTAGCTCAAGTTTGAGCAACATATAATATTAAACAACAGTGTTCAATAGTTCCTACAAGCAACAAATGATATTAAACAATTGTGTTCAATAGTTCCTACAAGCAACAGATGATATTAAACAATTGTGTTCAATAGTTCATATAAGCAACATATAATATTAAACAACAGTGTTCAATAGTTCCTACAAGCAACAGATGATATTAAACAATTGTGTTCAATAGTTCCTACAAGCAACAGATGATATTAAACAATTGTGTTCAATAGTTCATATAAGCAACATATGATGTTAAACAATAGTGTTCAATAGTTCCTACAAGCAACAGATAATATTAAACAATAGTTTACAATAGTATACAATAGTTCCTCATGTCCCACAGAAGCAAACAGTGTTTTCAGAAAATGATGTTCTAGTCTTGATTGCGTTTACTTATCTACTAAAATTCTTTATTTACAGTATTGATTTTAGTGCAAAGAACACGTGAGGATCAGGAGATTTGAGTCACGTAAAAATATGTACAATATGTGAACCATCGACATCGAAAACCATTAACAGACGTCTCCCATACTTTTACACAACTCCAACCAGAGTTTCTTGATTGATGCTGAACACAGCAGATGTAATTTCTGCTACGGGACAACACAATACAGTCAAAACCTCGTAAGCCTCGTGTATCCTTTGACAGCAAAATCAATACTGTAAGTAAGGTATTTGGGTAAATAAATGCAATTAAAACTAGAGCGTCTTTTTCTGAAGATCCTGTATATGTGAAAAATATTTTACAACTTTTAATCATGTCATTCTGAACAAAGATGTGTATACATAAGAAAATGATTTTACAGTTTTTAGCCACGTCAAGATTAAGATGGTTCTAAAAAAAAACGTGTGTGAGAGTAAGTATAAGAAAATAATTTGTCATGATGAAGATGATTCCGGTAAAAGGTGTATATACGAGAAAATGATTTTACAGTTTTTAGCCACGTCAAGATTAAGATGATTTTAAAAAAAACGTGTGTGAGAGTAAGTATAAGAAAATAATTTGTCATGATGAAGATGATTTTACAGTTTTTAGCCACGTTAAGATTAAGATGATTCTAAAAAAAACGTGTGTGAGAGTAAGTATAAGAAAATAATTTGTCATGAT
>NW_013667777.1:11892-15875 GCF_000517525.1 Limulus polyphemus
ATGATTCCGGTAAAAGGTGTATATACGAGAAATGATTTTACAGTTTTTAGCCACGTCAAGATTAAGATGATTCTAAAAAAAACGTGTGTGAGAGTAAGTATAAGAAAATAATTTGTCATGATGAAGATGATTCCGGTAAAAGGTGTATATACGAGAAAATGATTTTATATGATTTATGTATCGACGATGGTAAATAGTCTTAGCTAACTATCGCTATGTTCAAAGGAATTCATCTACTGTCTGCTATTATCAGCTCATAGCTAAACAATAGTAAAATATACATACACGCTGTCCATATCTAAAATCAATTAATTACTTTTCACAGCATTTCAGCGTTCAGTCTTCTTAGGAAACAATGCACGGAATTGTGGGTTAAATACATTCAGACAAAACAAAAGAGAACTGCATTACACCATGAATAAGAGCAGGTCGTTGCAAGACTATAAAACAGTGCTGGGATATTGAAGTAACAATATGTTTCTAGGCTAATTAACAAACTCAACTACGTTATAAAAAAAGTAATAAATCCAAAAAATTTATGCACAAATCTAACAAAATAAATAAATAATCAAAATACAAGAGAATATATAGTCTTCATTTGAGCTTAAAGTTAAAATCAACATTGTATGATATTTTTGTTCACTTTTTGCAATGCAATGTTCCTGTCTTTTCAGTTAAAAGAAACCTTTAACACTCCTCAACTAATTTATTTAAAGCTTGGAGCTTAAAAACCAAGAGTTTCAAAAATATAGTTTGCCAGGTATTTTATATGTATGCTGGATACAACTTAAATACAGTTATATGTTTAAAATAACCTACAATGAGTGGCATGTTCACACATATTGCGAATGCACTTCCAAAAAAGAGTTGATGATTACATGTTCAAGAAATGTGTTGAGTCATTACTTACTTATCTATATATTAGGGTTATTTCAGGGCATATTATTCTTTTTCTGACATACTTCTGAATTATATATTTTCCTATATGTTATTATCTAAATTATACGTTTGCTATCAAAGTTCAAAACAAATTCAGACAACGTTGTCTCTTTTTCATTCTTTTATATATTTAATAGCATTTGTGGGATGACGTTTGAATTCTGACGAAAAATAACTACTTATCTTATATTTTACTCCTATTATCTGCGCGTATTGATGCAACGCAGAACATAAACTTTTAGTTTTCTGTTTAAACTTGATTTCGAACTGTTTTCACGCTTATTCAAACGTTGTACTAATCCAACAACATATTTCTATTAAATAATAATATTTATGTAAATAACTATTTTGTTCGCTTTAGTCTGTTTGTTATAATCAGAGTTCCAGATTGCGTCTTTAACAGAGCGAAAAAGAGTTATTATTTATGACCTGTTTTTCTTCATTGAAACTGTCCATCTTACGAATGAATTGTGTTTTCTCGAAATAGAAAAATAAACACTGTAAAACTGATCACGTCTGCTGAGATGAATCATTCTTTATTCTTTTGCTGTCTCACATGAACAGAATCGTTCATGCAAGAAAAAGTTTCTTTTGAACTGAACATGCTGAAAAAAAAACCAAATAACGAGCTTGGTATAAGATAGATAGATCTTTGGTCAGCTTAGTGTTCGATTATGTGCAATGATGTTGAATTACAGAACACATAACTTTCCTAAAAGTAAGTACAAGTTATTAGAAACAGCTAACTAACAAGTATAATGTATCACAGGAATAGATTGACTTATACTAGCCATAGACACTTTATTTAATGTGAAAGAATAAGTAAAAATGATTAGAAATAGCTAACTAACAAGTAAAATGTAGCCACAGGATTAGATGAACTTTTACTAACCGTAAACACTTTATCTAATGTGTTGTTGATGTGGGATAATAAGTACAGATGATTAGAAACAGCTAACTAACTAGTATAATGTATCACAGGATTAAATTGACTTATACTAGCCATAAACACTTTATCTAATGTGAAAGAATAAATAACCGTAAACACTTTATCTAATGTTGTTGTTGATGTGAGATAATAGATTAGAAACAGCTAACTAACAAGCAAAATGTAGCCACAGGATTAGATGAACTTTTACTAACCGTAAACACTTTATCTAATGTTGTTGTTGATGTGAGATAATAAATAAAAATGATTAGAAACAGCTAACTAACAAGTAAAATGTAGCTACAGGATTAGATTGACTTATACTAGCCATAAACAATTTATCTAATGTGTTGTTAATGTGAAATTCTTCTTTGGCAGGTAATTATAGTTTCATATTAAACTTTATTTGGTTTCCATAGCTACAAACGTTATTCAAATACAATGAAGGAATTACATTTCACCTTTGGGCTTAAACGTTTCAGATTTCACGTTTGAAATGATAAGAGAAAGGACAGTAACAGGCAACTAAACCGTTCTTAACACACTGCTTTTGTACTATTCTTAGCGCCAAAAAGTGTAACATAATAGTAGTGAAACATTTCGATTTTCGTATTGCTTTTGTAGTATTCCTAGTGGCAAAAAATATAACATAATACTACTGGAACGTTTCGGTTTTCGTATTGTGTTTGTGGTATTCCTAGTGGCAAAAATACAAAATATAATAGTACTCGAACGTTTCGGTTTTCGAAGTTGTATGTGTGTTTCTTTTAGCGCAAAACACACTGGGCTACCTGCTGTATCTACCGAGGGAAATCGAACCAGTTTTCGTAGTTACAACAGTAAATCATTGTTTTTTTTTATACAGAAAGAATCAAGCCTACAATTTTCAATGAGACGCATGATAAAAACAACTTTTATCGTAGTTACACTTGCAAAGTGACTTTCGTACGTCTTAGACAAATCAGAATTAAGTATTATAAGACGTCATCATTCGACTAGCTTTGAGTTGAGCTAACTTAAAATGAATATATCAGTAACACTATAAGTGAGTGAGATACCTTTTTTTTTATATTTACCTTTTATATAAGTCGAACCCAAAATGAAATATCAAAGAAAATGTTTTCAAAAATTGACTGATGTTTGACTTGGTGACAAAATAATACTAATCAATAATTACGAGCAATAAATTAGATGACTGATTAAACACACGCCATGTTGCATTGTGGGGGGAAAAAACATTTAAAGGTATGTTCAATACAAAATATTCCCTTATTAAATTATTTGTATTCTTCTTAATAAAAGTTAAACAAAACATATTAAAGAATTAGATGGAAAACAAAATATTTCTCAGATTTTGATAATTTACCACATTAATTTCAAAATCAACCTACACAAATTTGATATATCATTTTAATTAAAAAAAAGTAGTTAAATTCATTAAGTATTACCTCACTAAATCTGTTTTGTTTTGTTTGTATTACAGCGACTATTGAAAATGTAGTATTGTTCGAATATTGTAAGTTTACGCCAAATATGTTATTAAACAAGTCTGAACGACCACAGCTAACAGGAAATTGCTTTTACAGTATTAAGTGTGAACACTCGTTTTATTGCTGCTTCAACATAATCATCACAGGACGAAAGTTCACATAACTTCTAGCTCAGTGACAACATAATTTTCTCTGAACTTCTGAACAAACTTTGCTCCACAAATTTAGAAAGGTTTAAAATCGAACATTCTCTAATTTCTGGTCATAATCTGAGCATAAGCAAATTCAGTGTTCATTAGGGCGTATATTTAAAATATGTAGTACAGTTTTTTTAAAAAAAAGCTAGAATGTTTATAAAAACAAGCATTAACACAGGGTTCAGTGTTCCTTTATAATTCCCAACTCAAATAATATGTTAATACTTGTTTAACTATTTTATTATTTAAAACATGAAAATAGCGTTGATAACTGGATCAATTGTCGGTTGAGATGTTGCAAAGGAAATATCTGCTGAAGCTTTTCGCCAGACACTAATCATAGCAGAACCGTAGGCCGGTAAGGCAATCACCGATTGGCATGTTCTTAAGCCAATCAGGAAATGTCACAGACCTGTGACAGGCTTAAGG
>NW_013667777.1:16300-23696 GCF_000517525.1 Limulus polyphemus
ATTATTTACTACTTCACTGCCGAATGTAAGTGGCATGTGCATGTAACCACTGAAACTACATTTGTAAATAGTTTAATTCGTATATTTTAATCAATGATGTCTGTCCCAGTTGATATATGTTTTCGTAAAAAAAAAAGGTTTCTAGGTTTAATTGTAAAGTTTCGTAAAAACAAAGCATTTTATGCACACTGACCAGTGACGCTGATACTGTAATATCAATGATGTAAAATTTCGAAAATTTAGACCAATTTGACAATTACAACAAGCAGGCATTAAACTGTTGTAACACCCATAATGGTCAAAACAGTTCTTCTAGTTCAAGATACTTACACCTTTTTTTTTTAAATATCAAATTGTATAAAACATTTTGTCGTGTATACCTAGCAAATCTTCAGTTATGTAAAGTAGGTTTAAAATCATTTTAACTTTGAGAGGGCTCTGGTGGCTGAATGACATTTTTGCCATTATTTTTATTATTATTTAAAATCACATAAATACCAAAATATATAAATTAATGGTTATCCCATCTCCCACCTAGTGTTGTATCCCAACAACCAAGAAATTTATATATTTCCTTTTGTCAATTGTCCTTCGATAATTTTGATCTCTCTATATTAGTTATCCTCTAAGCACAAAGAGTCCTTCTCTATATATACATATATTTATACAGTAACGTTTTTCGTTGTTTTTTCGGATCCCGATGAGGGTCACTTGGCCAAAAGTTAGCCATTTAATTGGTTTCGCTTACAGATTTACTTACTCACCTACCACCATATACTAGTATTTTGATTACGTATAAACGTAATAAATTGGCTTAATTTCAAATCTTCAAATGTTTAATTATGAGAAACATTTCCATAAATAACAAAGATAAAGTACATTATATAACCTTCCCAGAAATAACAAAGATATAGTACATTATATAACTTTCCCAGAAATAACAAAGATATAGTACATTATATAACCTTCCCAGAAATAACAAATATATGGTACATTATATAACCTTCCTAGAAATAACAAAGATATAGTACATTATATAACCTTCCTAGAAATAACAAAGATATAGTACATTATATAACCTTCCCAGAAATAACAAAGATATAGTACATTATATAACCTTCCCAGAAATAACAAATATATGGTACATTATATAACCATCCCAGAAATAACTAAGATATAGTACGATAAGGTCCGAAGCTAAAATCAATTAATAACTATAATAATATTTATGATTTCTGTAAGCCGCTTTCATGAAAATCAAAATAAATGCTCCTGGAGGAAAGAAATAAAATATCTATATAGCATGTTACACCCATGTCGTGTTATCACTTATACCATTTTAGTACTGCTAGCGGTATAAACACACACACATGTGAACATAATATTTTTTCTCGCTAAAATATATGTATATATATATATATATATTGCTATCATACAATTCAGACAGGGACATACGTAGGCAAAATTCAAATATCTCCAGTAATGACTCAAGTAATTTATGTAATGTTTCCTGACTAGCATACATGTTTAACATGTAAACTGTGAGCTAAAATGGGATACTAATTATCTTGCAAGTACAACACTCGTTTTCAGAATGACAGAAACCTTCCTACTTCATTATATAAATGAGCGGAAAGCAGTGTCAAGATAGCAACAAAATACGTTGAAAATAGGCGGTGATCATAGTTACGGAGGAAGACCTTATGAGGACTGGTCGTGTCTTACAGCCCCGTACTTGCATCTCATTTATGACGAGATCACCTCTCTTTCTCTGAAAACAACATTAAATCTGAGCTTGTGTTACGAATAACAAAAAAAGCACATTGAACCAAACTAAATATGGTAAGTACAGTTAACCAAGACATCACGAGATTTACTTATTAAGAAACTGTAATTACCCGGTACGACAACTCAGTAAAAGTGACAAGTTACTTTTAACTTATATAGCCGATGAAAAATATATAAACACATACTGACTGCCAAAAAATCCTTGCTCATTCTTAACATAGCGACTACTCACTTGCCATCAATGTCTCTCTTTGACTCAGAGGTAAGATTAAGATTCTAAGATCGATATCCCGCGATGGACACAGTCTGTGGTGTAACTTGAGAAACACCTACTGATCAAAGTTGGTTTTTGTGTTGTTTTTATTACGAAAATGATTTAAAATTAATAGATATCTAGCTTGTACTAACCCTACTACCACTATTCTATTCTTCTACACTACGCTAAGATGTTAGTGTTATATAAACACCATTAAAAACACAATTAAAACAAGTTTAATAACATTACAGCGCATTTGAAACTATTTTTAAATCAATAAATAAATGGCATAACGGCTACAAACTAGTAGTATTAGTCAAAACACAAATTAATATACGATTGATACAAAAAAATGAGGAAATTTCAATAAAATCAATAGTAATATCAAAACAGCTAAAATCTTGTTTTTTCAAATCGCTAACACAAGTTCAAAGTTTCGTTGACGCCAACATCATCAAGAACATGATGTATGTGGGTAAATCGATATAAATACAAGCAAAAGTCGCATGATGATCGAATGGCGTAAATAGGAGACCGTGGATACTCAGTTAATAATAAAATCGTTTCAGACTTTTCAAATACAAAATCGTCTCCCAGTAGCGTTGATTTTAATGTTAGATCTATTCATTTCTATGTTCTATCTGTTTTCACTGCTGTGAATAAAACTAGGGATAAAATTGTTAGAAATCTAATACGCTACAATCAGCTAAGCTCATTACAGGGCCAGGTCAACAATC
The DNA here is from genome assembly GCF_000517525.1 of Limulus polyphemus. Classification (NCBI taxonomy): domain Eukaryota; kingdom Metazoa; phylum Arthropoda; class Merostomata; order Xiphosura; family Limulidae; genus Limulus; species Limulus polyphemus. Next base: position 19,082 of record NW_013667777.1, read on the forward strand.
ATTCACTTTATTTACTGATAAATATTCCAAGACTTGAATGTATTTACTAAGTTTCTTGTCAGGAACTTTCCTTATTTTTACTCAGGGTCCAGAAGTAGAGACACAGCTAAAATTGCAATCCTTTCTCCTTTGAAATGTATTAGAACACTAACGAGCTAAGCCACACAAAATGGGCTTTTCTAACACGAAAGTTAAAGGTGGGAATCAATAGAAACTAGCAGTTAGTTTGCTTATTTTACCGCAAAGCTACACAATAGGCTAATTGCGCTCTGTCCACCAGGGGACTGAGACTAACAGAAAAATAAAAACAACTCTGTTGATTTCACAGTTAAACCAACATCCAACGAGTCGCAGAACCTTGTGTTTAATCGCATATTAGGTAATAAACCCATACCATGACTTGCGGAGTCATGTTATGGGTTTGTTCCATGTTGTAGGTTTATATGTTTTCATTTTATTTGTTTAGTTCATCTTCCAAAAACGGATTCTCACATTTATTTCAGTACGAAAAACAGCAAAAGCACACTTAATGCAGTATTCAAAATTAGTATAGGCTATATTACAATGTTTAAAATTAGTACAGGTTATACAACAGTATTCAAAATTAGTACAGGCTATACTACAATATTCAAATTAGTACAGATTGTAATACAGTATTTCATGTTAGTACAGGTTATACTATAATGTTCAAAATTAGTACAAGCTATACTATAATATTTAAAATTAGTACAAGCTATACTATAATATTTAAAATTAGTACAAGCTATACTATAATATTTAAAATTAGTACAAGCTATACAACAGTATTCACACTTAGTAGGGTTACATTGTAGCATAAGAAGATATTTCATAGTCACTACAATATAAAATATAAAGACAAAATATAAAAAAGATGGAATTTTGGAACATGATTATAGATGAATACCGTATTAAAATCTAATAAACATGAATTTCGGAGCAAATAAATCTACCTAAATAGATCATAACCAAACATTTACCTGGTAACGAGTATACCTAATTCATTATATTATTGTTTTTTATAATGATTAGAATGTTTTGTTTCATCGGCTGGATATCCTCGTTATTAGTCATATTTTCGGGCATAATACCAATAATACCTCATCAAGTTTCGGCCAGATTAGGAAATTTAGGTTAGTTATAAATCCATATACTAAGCTAACAATGCAAAATAATATATATATATAATAATTCAAAATTAAATATGATAAGAAATCTTCTATAATAATAAAAATGTGTGTGTGTGTGTGTGTGACCGCCATAGCTCCAAGAGGAAAGAACCTAGAAACCTGATATTTTGCACCCATACTAAATGGACCCTGAAGTCTGCACCTGGGTATTATTACTTATCCACGTGCGTGCGCGCATATGCATCTTTTTGTTTTTTATATAAGGTCAGCTAGCGAAAAATCACATGGAAAAGAAGTGGTTCCTTATATAACAACTTCTAATATATAGAAAATACAGTGTGATTTGGTAACAATGTGTTCCAAAAATGGCTTTGAAGTCATATTGCTTAGCAACAAAAATATATAGGTTATACTTTTATGCTAAAACGGGTTCAGGATACACACACTGACATAGTCATCTAGAATATATCAACCGAGTGAAACCGGGTACTTTCGCTAGTATATATATATATATTAAACTTTCCATCTAATCTGCTAATTAAAATAACATTAACTAAAGAATAGAACACATAAACATTAGTTGTTTGATTCATGTGCTATATTCCTTGAATAACTTTGCACAGTCTCTCCTGACAACGTCTTGTAACCAGTTAAACCCTTTTGACAGCTCGGACAGTATGATTTTAGAGTAATCAAATCTTGGAGATAAATTACCACGATACATGTTACTGTTTGGCTAAATAATCGGATGCCAGAACAGAACGTATACTACACGATACATGTTACTGTTTGGCTAAATAATCGGATGCCAGGACAGAACGTATACTTTTTTGAATTGAAAATTAACCTTTAATCTCATGTTTTTAACCGTTGAGACGTCGATGTTGTACTAATATAATTGTTTTTGTTTTTGGTACTGCTGGAGACACAGGCTGTTGTTGTTCTTTCCAGGCCTGTCTAATCATGTCTTTTTTTTTCTCTGTCAGTTATCAGCGGTGGACATCTCAGTTCTTTCTATTGACAGACTAATTCCGTCTACATATTGCCACTGCTGAGGAACTCTTAGGACAGTTATTTTGAAGAAACAATTCAAAAAATTCTCATTTAATAGTGACTTTTCTAGTAGGCAGGCCCTCACGGCGATGACCTTTATTAAGATCAAGAAATCTTTGCTCTTAACAACTGTCTTACAAACTAAGAGTGATATGAATACATACCTGTGCTTACAGGATTTAAGAAACAACATAACACATTATATGATCTGGATATCCTAACAGAGTGTTTCATAAATATGGGGTTAGGGTCCTAATAAAGTGGCAGTCAGAGTATTATTCATTTCACATTTATCTTTAGCCCCAGTTTAGCTGCCTATAGATGAGAACAATACGTACACTCTTACTGTTTCAATCTTTATTAGCTATTACTATATTCATATCACACTTTATAATATAGTCACAAAGACGATTTTTAAAGTTTCTTCTGTGATGTGAATATTAAAAATATTATTTAGATATAGCCTATTCCCCTTGGGTTCATACAGTTAAATAAGAAATGCAACATTTTGTGACTTTAGTAACGTGTCATCATTTTGTGTCTGGAGGTCGCTGTATCGGTTAAGAAAGATTAAGTCAACACAAGTTTAGGAGACACTTTTGTCGTTATTATATAGAGACACGAGACCCCTTTGCTACGTATTGATATAAAACCTGAGATCACCCATGGCGTGAAGTGTCTTATTTGAAACTCAAGCATTCAAATGTAGCTTTTCTGTAGGCCACAGTTATCGATCACTAGAAGCCGTATCGATTCCATTCTCCTTCAACAGTGACTGTCGAGTTAGTATTTCTTAACACTTTCATTTGCGGTAGCCATATGTTTCTTATCTCCTTCACAAGCAGGAAGCATGCCGTCAAGCTGCATCTTAAATATCCTTATTATCAGAAATCATACCCCCTTAGTATTTCCCGTTAAATATTCTTTACGACTCAGAGAGTGTGAATACATATATTTCTCAGACAATAAACTCAATATCTACACGTTCAAGTACGTTAATTAAAACGCCCTTTCGAATCTGATAATGGAAACGTCATCAGCTTATTGCAGAAGTATCCTCAGAACAAGTTTAGATGTTGACAATGATATAGCATTATCATATATCAAGTACAACACTAATATAACACATATATAAATCACGCAAAACTGTATGTCAACCACACAAGGAGAGCTTTGAAACAATTTCTTGAAGCTTCGGATTTATTTTAAAATCAGATAATGATATGTTTGTAGTTAAGCACAAAATTACACAATGAGCTATTTGTGCTCTGCCTACCACGGGTAACGAAACCCGGTTTTTAGCATTGTAAGTCCGCAGAAAATACCGATGAGCCACTAGGGGGGCTCAAATAATGAAGCTTCGTAATCAAAATACATCAAGTAGAATGAAATACATCAACTCATTAAAATTTTGTTCTACTAAAAATATTTTTGTTAATGAATATAACTAAAACCTTATTCAGTGGTAGATCAATGTCACTAGTGACATGAAGCCAAGCATGACTGATATCTTTAACTTTTCAACCCCTGTTCACATTAGATGTTGAGACAGTGTTCAATTTTCTTATAATGATGGCTTACTTAAACCAATGAACTTACTGATTCGCCAGTGTATTTCTTAATACACTCATATTCGAAATGATAGTCACATCACTTTTGTTTTTTTCACTGTATGGAATACTTCACTTTCGTTAGCATATTTCGAAGTGTGTTTTTTATTTAAAGGAAACACAGATTCTGTGTTTCACAACATTCTTCCAAGTTTTTTCTTGGGGTTTTTGGTTTAATTTCTCGCAAAGCTATACGATGGCTATCTGTGCTAGCAGTCCCTAATTTAGCAGTGGAAGACTAGAGGAATTGACCATCACATTATAACGCCCCCACGGCTGAAAGGGCGAGCATGTCTGGTGGGATGAGGATTCGAACCCGCGACCCTCAGATTGCGAATTCGAGCGCCCTAACCACCTGGCCATGCCGGGCTCGTTTTTTCTTGAGACTGGGCACATGAGGAATACAGAAGTCTTTAGGTTGTGTGTATGTGTGTGTGTGTGTTTTTTTTTCTTCTGATTCCGTAGTGTTATCATATTAGCAATGTTAATAGTGTTATCAAATCTGGTGAATAGCCGATAGAGATGAAGGCTAATCTTATTTTGATGAATCTTCTATTTACCGCTGAGTAAATATTCTTTTCACTTTTCTGCTAAAGGGTAGAAGTGGACCACTTCATGTTTTAATGATTACAGATGGCTACATGAAAAGTCCAGATATTTGTTACTATAATTTGGTTTTTTGATATACTCTGGTAATTATGTCATTGTTTGTCTTCTATATAAATACATTAGAAAAATAATTTTTTGTCAAGTTTTGCTCCCAAACTGAATTGAATAGTTGGCTTGATGTTGTTCAAATGGTTT
>NW_013667777.1:24683-39301 GCF_000517525.1 Limulus polyphemus
CCAAACAAACAAAATTATTCACCAAGTCATAAGATAACAAAAAGCGACGTCAAGTTTTAAAAATCAGACCTAAAAATATGTACATATTGAAGCTTTACTTTTTAAACACGTTTAAGAAAAAAATCCCGTTGAATTAAAAACCAAAACACGTTTAAATCTATAGACTGGATATAAGAAATATTAGTTTTTTAGTTTGCAACTGATACGGGTTTTACAATATACACGAAAAACACAATATAAAAGTACAGCCAAAATTAATGTATATGATAGTAGTATGGGTTTTACAATATACACGAAAAACATAACACACACACAAGGACAGCCAAATTAATGTATATGGTAGTAGTAGTATGGGTTTTACAATATACACGAAAAACATAACACACACACAAGGACAGCCAAATTAATGTATATGATAATGGTATGGGTTTCACAATATACACGAAAAACACAACACAAAAGGACAGCCAAAATTAATGTATATGGTAGTGTATTGGGTTTTACAATATACACGAAAAACATAACACATACACACAAGGACAGCCAAAATTAATGTATATGGTAACATTAAGAAACAAGGATTCAACATCTATCTGCTTAAGCTTGCAGGGCTCAAGTTTATGTCCATCAACAGAAGAAAGGGATTCAATCGATTAAATTGAGCGTTTATGATCCTATGTCCTCATGTCTTAACTGCCTTGGCCTTTACAGCATACTGTTCATTGCAGCCAAGTCATAAAACTATAAACATTTCACTATAATCCTAAAAGATGATCTTCAGTGTAATCCAACTTGGATCTTTTATATTTTAATTACCTTAGATTTAACTTCTTGAGTTCATAATACTTATTCTTGAAATTTGTTTTAAGCTTAATTAACGTATTGTCTAATTGATGATCAAATAAAGACAATATATTTCTTTTTATTAGGACTTTCGTGGTACTCCTACTCTCCTCTGACTTCCTTTATAAAACGCATCTCTTTACATCCTTTAGGTCTGGTTTCTAGAGTTTTTATAACCTATCTCCATCAAGCGTGTGTGGAAGCACTCGGAATATATTAATATATCACTACATCCTTACAATATTCCTTATTTTTAGAAGCATCAGTTAAGCTCCACAAAAATTATAAAATACAGAGCATTTTACGACGAAAATGCAACCAAACTACACCAAGAATTAAAACTGTATATTGTTTGGCGTAAATAAACCCACGGGCATATTACACCCTGTTGCAGGGAATGCAACATAAGAAAAAAAGCTTGTCTTAAATCATAAGGATGTAACATGTATGATGTACTAAAATGATTTTTACTCACACAATAATCGTATGCTATGTAGGAATTTCAAGAATATGTAGCATTGTTGCTACTAATTAATTCTTGTGAGTTATTACACAAGATAAGCTGTTTAAAATACTAAAAATATAAACGTGAAGCCTGAAAGACATAATGTAAAGTAGTTTAAAATAAAACACCATTTTCATTGATATCCATTTTTGTAACAACCATTATCTTAATGTTATAATTACAGCTCCGAAAGTAAAAGTTGACGCACTATTATAGTATTAGCTTTCAGGCTCAAACGATGAAGAAAAGTTAAATAAATTAAAAATAAAACGCAACTATATGTATTATGGGTGAAAAGTCATTTTATTATCCGAATTCAAAATTGACAATTGTAAGACTGACTGGTAAGTTACATTATGAATTGAAAGTGGGTAATAACAAGCTTAAGCAGAAATATGAAAATATAAACCATACAAATAAATAAAAACATGTAATGACACAATTGGATTTTCTGCAAACAAAAATAGAGTAGAATACTTCCGTAGAATTAATATTTATTTATATATAAAGTTTTGAGAAAGATAGACACACTTTACAGTTTCAGTGGACATCCAAAACTCTCTCTCCAAACGACTAACCCGCACATTAAACACGTGAATCACATTTAGACTCATTTCTACATGGGTAATGTCTGCGTGTGTATATGTGTAAACGAGGGTCACCCATCCCTGCTGTGCCTTCAGCTGCAAAGATATTAATGTTTCTATTACATATCTAATAGAGATCGAAAAGGGATTGAGAGAAGATCCGATATGACAAGTTTATCCTTTCATCTCTAAACCATGACCGTACAGATTGCTGTGTGCCATTTACATATCTTATACAGTTCTTGTTACATATAAGTATACGTATCAGTTTATCTTGTTAAAGAATGACTGAAGATTGCTTTCATATAACGAATATCATGTCTATTTAGCATTAACTCTTATACAGTTCTTGTTACATATAAGTATACATACCAGTTTATCTTGTTAAAGAATGACTGAAGATTGCTTTCATATAACGAATATCATGTCTATTTAGCATTAACTACTTCTTCTTCTGTTTGCCTGTCTAAGAAACATGCTAAATGAGGCGACAAATAAACAGAAAATGTTTGTTCTGCTCTAAAGCGGGATTCAGTACATTGAAGCTATGAAAATATTTTAATAACTATTATGGTCTGCGAAACGTCATCAGTCTGACAACCAACAACCAACCAGTTACTTTATTTTTTATGATAAGATTAATTTTTTTTTATGATTAGTATTTTTCAAGACAAAAAGCTTGAAAAATTTCGTCTTTATTTAAGACATTGTGGTTGTTTTTCTAAGATGAATTTCGATTTTCTGTGAACGAATAACATATGGCGGTCATTAAAGGGTAATTGTTGTGGTTAATGCGTTTAGTTTGTAAGACTTGAGTTGCTCAGAAGACCCTGTTTCTTTATCAAGTTTGGCATTCGATGGCCCAGTTTCACCTTCACCTCGGAAACTCTTTGTTTCTTTATCTGATGTACTCTAACCAGGGCTAATCCTGCATTCTATTCCAATTTGTTGCCAAATGGTTTGTTTGTTTTTGTTCGCGCAAAGCTACACGAGGGCTATCTGCGCTAGCCGTCCCTAATTTAGCAATGTAAGACTATAGGAAAGGCAGCTAGTCATCACCACCCACCAGCTACTCTTTTACCAACGAATAGTGGGATTGACTGTCACATTATAAAGCCCCCACGGCTGAAAGGGCGAGCATGTTTGGTGGGACGGGGATTCGAACCCTTGCAGAACAACAAAAAAACCTAGGAACTACACACTGCAAGAAGGAGAGATAGCGGACTTTAACATCGAACCAATAAGATTCGTCATGTGAGCATCTGCCGATTAATAATACAGTTACTGAGAAAAAGATGTATGTTTACTGGAAAACATCACTAGTGGCGAATTCTTAATTTTATCTCTAATAGATACATACATCACATTAGATCATATAATAATTATAGACTAGACTAAATTAACCATTTGTCAACAGGCCTGGCATGGCCAGGTGGTTAGGGCGCTCGACTCGCAATCTGCCCACTGTTTTCTGCTTCTTCGTGCGATGTATTTGGCGGGGTCTAAGTTAATCTTCAAGCCCAATTGATGAATATAACCATTAGGCTTGGAGATTAACTTAGAGTCCGTCAAATGTGTAAACATTCTGGTGCTTGGTTTATCTGAAGGGTCCAGTTGAAGAACATTTCTGCCGTAGAGGACAAAGTAACTGCGATACTCCAAAACGAAATGTAATTTCGTTAGCTGATCATATATATATGTGTGTGTGTGTAATAAGATGGCCCAAAAGCTATATATCTCTCAAACATTGTACAGAAATAATTCATTCCCTGACAGAATTCTTTCCCTCTCTCTCCAGATAACACACTGCAAGCAGAAACATGAATGAAGTTGAAATAGGTCAAATCAAACAAGAAAAAGGAATTAAGTAATCTGCAACCGGAAAGACAAACATTATGATGAATCCGAGGCCTATTACTTTTGGACCACCCTGTATTTTTTTAATTCTTTATTATAATTTAGAATACTATATATGTGCAAATATGGGAGAGGAAATAGATAGCCTGATACCCGAGTATAAGTTACTACTTCCTATATATGAATGGAACCTATAAATTACTTCCTATATGTCAACCCTTGGTGGCGTCTGAATAATAGCTGTTACAGCTTAGGGCTAATAGATATGTTGCTACTTACCTTGAAAGGAAGCTTCTTTAGTAAACAATCACATAAGGTAACGGAAGCTTAGCACAAGTAAAAAACGTATTCTGCCCCAAAACAGGAAGAACTATTGATTACCAAACATTACCATGGTAACAAAACACTCAGTATCGAACATGGAAATTATTCTCGTTTCTCAGTTTTCTTAGTTTGAACATAATTTCTTTTTTGCTTCCGGTGGTTAATTGGTTAACTTAAATCTTTGGATTATGATCGATTACATTATTCTGAGTACCTACAATCATAACGTAGGTAATTTACCGGGAATACTCACAATCATAATAAGGTGTTTAATAGTCCTAAGCTACATCAGATTACCTGCAATGTCCACCGAGCGGAATCGAACCCATAATTTTAGTTTGTAAAACCGAAGACTTATCGCTGTTCCACTGGGGGAATCATAATATATGTGTCTTATGGTTTTAGTTTTAAATATTATCATAATGTAGGCGTTTAGTAATACAAAACTCAACACGGATCCATCGTAATTGTATTTTATACAATATCGTACATTGTAGCTGCATGTCATGTATTGGGGTTTTTATTGAATAATCTGCAGACATGTAATGTCTGGCCACACGTACAAAAATATGCTGCCACATTGTTGAAGAGATTATTACAAAATAAATGATTCCTGTTGATAGTAAAAATATTAGACGTTGACTGTTTTGATAAAAACAGAGACACGTAAACGTCATCAGTCAACATTATTCAATCGAAAACATTTTAGAAATCTGCTTGACAAGCAGAACAAGTAATTATAATAAGAAAGTACGTAACACGTGTGTATTATTGATAGTGAATTTCAGCGTGAAACTACATAAAGAATTATCTGTACGTCTCTAATTCTCAATTGACAGACTAAAGGATTACTCTTACATGATCGAATAACGGAATTTTACCACCACTCTTATAGTGCACCAAGTGCGGAGCGCATTTTTATGGCAACAGGTCGCGAACCATGAACCATCGTATTCAAAGTCGAGAACGCTAACCATTAGGGCACGTAATATTTTCAGCACTAAATCGTTACATTATTCAAATGACATTACAAATTACATGTGACGTGACTTCGCTTGGCTCGGCATGGCCAGATGATTAGGGCGCTTGACTCGCAATCTGAGGGTCGCGGGTTCGAATCCTCTTCCCACCAAATATATTCGTCCTTTCAGTCGTGGGGACGTTATAATGTCACGGTCAATCGCACTATTCGTTGGTAAAAGAGTATCCCAAGAGTTGGCGGTGGGTGGTGATGACTAGCTGCCTTCCCTCTAGTCTTTCACTGCTAAATGAGTTCCGGCTAGCTCAGATAGCCCTACTGTAGCTTTGCGTGAAATTCAAACAAACACTTGACGTGAATAGAATCAGTAAAAACAGGAATCACCTTTTCATACTTAAGGTCATTACAGGAACATTACAGAGTTTTTGGAAAAGTCCTAGAACTTGAGGAGAAGCCCTCTACATTTTCAAGTTTCTTGGGCAAAAGTGTTTAGTTAGTTCCTCGGTGGGAATAGCTTCCTTCATCCTTTTGTTCATTACAACACCAGTCTTCTCTTGCTACGACGCTAGTACCATACGTCATTTACCAGGAGGCTTCAATGAATATTGCCATATTTCTACTATTATTAAATCCGGCATATATTCAGTTTCATTTAGTGACTTTCGAATTAAATTGGGCATAAACTAGTGGTCAGCTTATCCGAACTATGAATCCAGGGATTCGCCGTTTGTGTCTCGTTGCAACAAAAACGCTCGCCGCACTTTGAAGCAAGGGTGCACTAGAAGAGTGACAGTCAAATCCCTCTATTCTGTCAGATAAGAGTAGTCCAAAAGCTGAGTATTAGCTTTGGTTGCTGCTGACTAGCCGCTGTCCATCTAGTCTGGTAGTTCAAAACTAGAGACTGTTATGCTCGAACGGACCTGTGTCTCTTTGTGCGAAACTTCTGAAATAAATAAACACGTATTTCGAATTATCTTTTCAGATTTTAGTGAGCGGGAGTTCAGAATAAAGGAAACTATTCTCATCAGAGGTCTGAAATCGTTCTTTAACAAAATGAAAAATGTAAAAGAAAGTAACATTTTCTCAATCTATAGGTCTTTGATCTAATATTTTCTTGGACAGAGAACTAAATAAAACTGTTTTACTATATAATGTCAATCCTAGAGTTATAGTATCAGAGAAGGCTCGAAATGACGAACGTATCGGTAAGGGAATGAGTTTACGAATTTTCTGTTCATAATTTGTGATATAAAAAGTGATACAAACATCGCTCACCGTATGATAAGTCCTGCCCTTACAGCGCTTCGAAATGTGCACCATTAATATGCAGACACAATGTCGCGCGACAATCACTTCCACACGCTATTGCAAAGATAATGACATCCAAACCAAATACTGTGACAAAAGGGACAGTAATAAAATACAAGCAATCACTTATAAAAAATACAGTGGCGGTAGAACTTAAAGATACGATGGTGGAAAAAGTTGTTCGACTTTTGCAGTGCCCTTTATGTTATGTTAAAAACATATAACGTGAAAAGTATCAACAAAATAACATATTTTGTTTGGAATGTGATGTTTTACGTGTCCAGTGAAGAACTAAATGGTTTATACTTTCGTTTTTCAGTAGAAATGCTGCATTATTTATCGTTTTGGGATTGTTTGGAAGTTATTTTTGGCTTGACCCTTTTGATTGTTCTTGTACTGACACGGTAGGCCAGTCGTTCATTATTCTTCTGACATTTCCTTATCAGTTTAATACTCATTCCCGACTGCGACGACCAATATTTTAAAACAAAAATATACTTAATTTATAAACACTTTGTTATACAGCCTATTTTAAACATAATATCATAGTCTTTTTCAGGGAAAAAGAATGATTCCATGATTTTTCCTATAATTTCATGACTTTAACATATTGTACAATAAGAAATGACCATCCGAATCGCCTTTAGTGTAACTGGATTTCTCTTTGTTTGTTTTTTGTGCAATGGATGTGCTGAATGGCACTTACAATTAATGTCTAAGTTTACAGGAAAATGTGCACAATGGTTCAGTCTAGACTTCAGATTTACAGGAAAATGAGTACATGGTTCAGTCTAGACTCAAAGTTTACAGGAAAGTATGCAGCATGGTGTAGTCTAGATTCCAGATTTACAGGAAAGTGTGTACATAGTGAGATCTAGACTCCGAGTTTACAGGAAAGTATGCAGCATGGTGTAGTCTAGACTACAGATTTACATGAAAGTATGTACATGGTGAGATCTAGACTCCAAGTTTACATGAAAGTATGCAGCATGGTGTAGTCTAGATTCCAGATATACAGGAAAGTGTGTACATGGTGAGGACTAGACTCCAGATTTACATGAAAGTGTGTACATGGTGAGATCTAGACTCCGAGTATACAGGAAAGTATGCAGCATGGTGTAGTTTAGATTCCAGATTTACAGGAAAGTGTGTACATGGTGAGATCTAGACTCCAAGTTTACAGGAAAGTATGCAGCATGGTGTAGTCTAGATTCCATATTTACATGAAAGTGTGTACATGGTGAGATCTAGACTCCAGTTTACAGGAAAGTATGCAGCATGGTGTAGTCTAGATTCCAGATATACAGGAAAGTGTGTACATGGTGAGGTCTAGACTCCAGATTTACATAAAAATGTACAGCATGGTACAATCTAGATTCCAGGTTTAAAAGTACAACCACCCTTGATATGTACAAGTTGTAAAAATCAAAGTAAAAACATTGGCTTGTCGTCTTTCTACAACTATAACTCTCACGCCTCTTCTGCCTTTAAAAGAAGTACTAATGCTCTTGATACTGATAACGTTATTAAAACTAGAATTTATAAAAACACTGCTTTATCGTCTTTCTAAACCTTTATCTCACACAGGACTTCTTTTCCTCTGTCCAGAGAATAATTTTTAAAAACTAACTAACAATCAAGATTTTATTGTTACCCGTCCTGTACGTAAATATAAGACAGTAGTCTAATTTCATAGCTTATGATGTTTATGTGTCACCAAAAAGTTGGTTTCCTTTGAATATTTTCAGACACTTCAAATTGCGAAACAATGTTGAGTTTTCTAAAGTTTCGAACTCTGAGTAAACTGCCGCCAATAACAAGTTTTTTTCTTATATTTTGCAGAACAAATCCCTAAGAATCTGTCTATGGTCTTCTCTTTGGTGTATCTGAGCTCTATGATCGTGGTAGTATGAAGAATGCGATAGGTATGGTCTATTACTTACCTTACATACATGTAATGCTAAGATTTTCTGATGGAATTTTTTACTTAATCCCTTTTTTTATAAAGGTGTAATAAAAATAGTATTATCATCGTAATAAAAAAATAAGTTCGTTCCAATGTATTGACGTAAGGCTTCGGAATGACCAAGCATGCTTTCTTTTTGTCACATTACAGTCTCTTGACAGTTTCTATTATTTCTAGAATGTTTTCCTTTATAAATTATCACGCATTGATGTTTGTAATGTTATCGTGGGGATGTTTTTCCTTTCCTGTTTCAAGTAAATTGTTTTCCATAAAACGGTATTTCTTAGTAGCTACGATTGAAGTGAGATTTATTTTGTGAAAAATCTTTGAATATTTCTCATGTTCAATCAAAATACTCAGAACAAATGATAAAACCTTTGAGTATTCAACGTCTAATACTAGCACACTAGTTTAAACCTAATAGGGCTAAGTTGTTTTCTTTATTGTTGTTGTTTTGTGTTACTAAAATGAAAAATACAGAATGGAATAAGCGTGATAACACGTTTGGTTCGTAACACTTAGTTTCGAAGTTCATCGAACACTTACTGACCTTTATATTAACACTCCCTTACCAATATTGAGTTGGACTACCTTTCGCTGCAATAAGAGCTTAGCCTCGATCGGTTGTTACGTTATCGTCGTGGAAGAGTCCTTGTCAGCCAAGAAATAGTTTTGAGTAGTAGACATGATCATAACAACGTTCAGATATTAGCTTGATATTATCCACCCAACTAAGGACGCAAAAGACCACCGCAAGAAGACGTTCCCCACACCATTACACCACTTCCAGCAGCTTGCACTGTATGCACAACATCATCAGAATATTTTAATTCTAGCTTTTAGTTAGAAAAATAGGGTGAACTTTGACTCGTCACAATCCAGTCAGTCATCGTCCACATTTGCGCTCTAAACACCACTGAAACCCACAGTTAAGGTATACTACCGGTACACTACTGTTTAAATGCATGAGTGTACCGTAATGAGTAAACAATGCTTCACAACATAATACCTGCTGTTTCTCTATTATTTAAATCGAATACAATATTTTATTACTGAAGTCGGTGAAGAATGTAAAAACATCTAAAACGGATGCAAAAATATTTCATTTTGTGCTTTCAACCATCTGCACTTTTCTCAATATAATATTAAAGGGCATTTTACTAACTAACAATCGTGTTTTGTGTCACAACAGCAATATTAATAACTATAGGCACGCACACACATAGATATATATATATAAGTTTTACATTTTATTCAGTGGAAATATTCTTTTGATGTCTATTCACCGTACTACTTTAATAACTTTTAATACACAACTCAGACTCCACTCATATAATAACATTTAAGGCATGACTCTATTTACCAGGTATAAAAATGTAATATTGCAATAACAAAGCTAAGCCTTGCTACATATGAAAAGATATAATATTACTTATAATAAAGCTAAGCCTTGCTACATATGAAAGATATAATATTACTTATAATAAAGCTAAGTCTTGCTAGATATGAAAATACATAATACCACTTATAACAAGGCTAAGTCTCGCTAAATATTAAAAGATGTAATACCACTTATAATAAAGCTAAGCCTTGCTAGATATGAAAAAAAAAAGATATGATAAAATTAAAGAACTGAGTGGCTTTTTCTGGCCATAAATTGATATGATTAAATTTAAAAGCACAACTTTAATAACCTTACTTTTTGTAATAGTTCTTCTTTAGCCGGTGTTTCTTTCGTTGTCCTTCTATTATAAACAGATATTAATGTTAAATAAGGAAGAAAATAACTTGATATTATAATTAGCTTATTTTACACATTCGTTTAGCGATATTTCATAATCAACTAATACATTAAATCGCACAGAAAATAGCGTCATTTATTCAAGCAATTGACTAACAAATACGAGGCGCAACTGTTTGTAGAGAAAAAAAAACATATATTTATCTGCAGTAAAACATTGAACTTTCAAAAGTTTTTTGTTTGATTGTAATAGTTTTATATAATACTGGGAAATAAAAGATGCTATCGAATTTTTAACGGCTGATCAAAATGGCACGTGACCAACTCCATTTCAGTAGTATGACGTTTGCGATGGAGAAGAAACGCTTGATCTTCAGCAAATGTTTTAATCACGTTCACTTAGCTGATGCTACAAATGTTAACATTCACAGATACTTAGCGAATAACGGATAATAATCTGGTCATGTAGAATACCAACATGTCTGAAGCAGCATCTTCCGCTAGTCCATAAAACAGTATAAGAACGTTTAGATAAAGTCTCTATAATTACAGGTATACTGTTAGACCTACCATTAGGCCTAATAATAATAATACGCATCCTATTTACCGTATTAACAGTTGACTAAAACTTACTTTCTTATATGAGGCTTTATTGAATACTTACTATTCCGATGAAAAGTTTAGAGCTATGAAGTATGAAAATAAATATATAAATATTGAAATGAAAATGTTACGCTCAACCAAATATTTATTGTTATTGAGCTTTAAGTTTACGTCGCATTTGCATAACAAGTCTCACTAATGCTATTGTGTCCTACGAGATGAAAACTAAAGACTTAACTATATTATGAGATTATGTAAAAATAGATCAAAAATAACTTTCATAATTCATTGTGTTTTCTTTTTCATTGTTATTCAGGTAGATACAGCATTCGGGTCTCATCTTGCTTGCTCGCCTAATAAAATAGTATATTTCATTTATTTTTTCGTTTAATTTCTTGGAAAAAAAACCCCGTGAATATACGTGCTGTCTCCGAATTTATAAGGAAAATAAATCAAATTAACCAGCACTTTAAAAAAGCATTCGAATTTAGAATATGATCTGAGGCAATTAAATGTTATAAGTTCTAGTATTTGAAATTGAAAACTATGAAGTATTTGGAAATGTTCAGGCCAACATGTATTTGCATTGCTGCTTTAACCCCTCTGCTTCAAGTTTTTAAAACTCAAGTTAATAATCTTTCAACATTAATCGCTTCTTCCACTTGCTTGAAAACATTTTCTATCAAATATAATCCCCAGTCTACAAACATGAGGATTACATGTTTATATTTATAATTAGGCCAGAATTTAAACAATAAATTAAAACCACAGTGCTGTCAAAGAAACAACAACGTGTTCAGAAAAGAGAAAACAATCATCCCCTGACAATAAGTTTCCCTAAACCATATCATTGTTTTTACACATGCAAGACTCACACTTTTTAAACTATCAACTGTCACGGTGATACTGCCTAAATTATAGATGGCGCTATTACTTTGATAACAGCTTTGTGGGTATGGCTGCACGATTCCCTTCACCCCTAAATCATTCAGGTCCGTAAATATTAAATATCCTAATCATTAGAATATCTCATTACACCCTAGAATAATTAATGACTAACCATGTAAGTCACGTGTTTTCTGTAGAGAATACTACGTTACACAAACTGGGCGCAAGAATAGTTCTACAAGAAAGAGGTGCAAAACATGTATAATAAAATACTTGCTGCGTGTCTCTTTGCTTCAGTTGAAAAACTGTTAATGTTAAATTATATTGCATTTATATTTAATGTAGTTGTACTTCATTAACTATGAAGAACCACTAGAAAATTGATGTCTGTTTAAGTTATGTTACAAAAATATATTCCTTTAAACGCCTACTTCAATAAAATAGTTTGGAAGAATTGGATATAGTCTATTTAATTTTTAACTTCAACCAACCCTCGATAAATCACATAACTTTGCTGGGCGTAATAATTCAATAATAACTTGTATGTTGTATTGCATTTTTAAATGTAAATAATGGTTAAGTCCCTTGAAGTCAGAAACAAACTGTAACTACTTCATTATCTGCGTATTATTTTAAATAATTAATATTGGATCTTATCCTATGATATATCATTAAAAGCATTTGAGCTCTTTCAAACATTTCTTTGGCTAAAAGTGTCACTATTTGTATCTGAATTGATCAAGTTCTACAAAATGCCAAAAAAATAAATATGAGTCCCATTGTATCATTCGATTCATTACTTATCATTAAGCTATACCATTTTTAGAAAATTCCATCCCTCATCAGTACCCCCAAAACTGGTATAATTTGTCAGATGAGGTATTTTACTTAATATCAGAGCTCACCAAGCCTACTAGTTTATAACACTCAAAGGTTTACTTATGGGAGGAAACCTAACTTTGAAAGTAGAGCTTTTATGGCTAAACCACACGAATTTACAGAAAACTCAAGATACTGAGAAAATACCTTGACTATAAGCCCGATAAAACGACCTTAAAATATAAAGTTCCATAGACTGCCAGTCACTAGAAAGAACAAGATTTTTAATATACAAGATGCGAAAAGAAATATAGATAAATACAGTACAGTGACTCTTCTTCGCAATGGATGCTCCGAACACCTAACAAAAATTGTTTGTTCGTTTGTTGTTGAGCGTAAAGATACACATGAATCAATCTGTTCTGCCCCTCACAGGTATCGAAACCCGAGTTTTAGCGTTTCAAGCCTCCAAACTTAACAGGCAGTAATGATAATCAGGAAGAAAATTACAGATACATAGCCATGTTTCCCTATGTTAAAGGCGTTTTCGAAAACAAACTAGGATAATACGAACAGTACAAAGTAATAACAATATTCAGAAGCTGTGAAACAAAACAATCGCAGATAGCACACTCTAACCAATGTAAAGGCCCAATAAAAAGTAAAAACATCATTTTAGAGAAGCAGAAAGACCATCAAAAGTCAGAAAACAGAAACTCCTAATCGTTAGAGACGCAGAAAGACCATCAAAAGTCAGAAAACAGAAACTCCTAATCGTTAGAGTAGCAGAAAGACCATCAAAAGTCAGAAAACAGAAACTCCTATGCGTTAGAGAAACAGAAAGACCATGAAAAGTCAGAAAACAGAAACACAAAATACGGTAGTTGAATACGTTATACTAAATCGTTTTTTGAACCTCAACATTTTTTTACCGTCCATGTCGCCACGACCGGTTAAACTCTAGCTGATGTGGTTTTCATAGCAAAAGGCTCTATTGTAAGATTGCCATCTCCAAACCACACCTCCACTCCTTGTAGGCTTTCCATAATCCATCTAGTATACAAGGACGACTGTTTCCCAGCGCAACAGTCTAATCGCAGAGAAATCCATAGGCGGTGACTTGACAAGTATGTTTTCTTATCAGTTTCATTATCCAGTTGCTTAAAGTATGTAACGGTAGAACAGATATGTCATGGAAGCAATTTGTGTCACTTTTCTCAGACAGAGATCATTCCTGATTATATTGCCTATTATTGCCGGGGACACGTGAACGACTTTTACCACTAAATTTGTATTATTCGATTCTCATCTACTACAACACGCCTCACATTGTAGTAAGCATCATTCTGGTTGTCATTGGTGTCACAAGTTAACTGATATTATTTCGTTTTCCAATAACATTAAGTACAAAGAATATCTTCTTGGAAATTCCAAATCTCTGATATGTACACATCTTTTTGATCCTGGGTATATGGATATTTCGCGTTGGAAAAGAGTGTTACATACCCTTATCACAAGCGATCAACTTCTTGGAGGCGTCACATTAACTAAGAAACGTCACAATATAATTCTGACATATTCCGTTCCATCACTGCATTCATTATATTTGCTGTAGTTTTCATGTCACTTGCTGATTTGTATATTCAAACTCGTTCTAATACAACGTTAT
Source organism: Limulus polyphemus (assembly GCF_000517525.1). NCBI lineage: Eukaryota > Metazoa > Arthropoda > Merostomata > Xiphosura > Limulidae > Limulus > Limulus polyphemus. The sequence continues at coordinate 38,773 of NW_013667777.1, forward strand.
CTGTAATATCTAAGTACTTGGAATAGCCTATCATGTCAGAAAAGCAAATCACGTAATATAACTACGTAACAAGATATGAACCATGTATGAGGAAAAAGAGAAATAAAAAATGCCTTCTATATCAAAGTAACTGATAACGTACTCAAACATTTTAGCATAGATGTTAACAAAAGCTGGATACCATCTCGAAAACATCCAACTGGTTAGTTCTATTATATATTACTGCATAATAAAAATAATCCTCGGTTTATACAGCAAGAACACAAAGAGTTTTATATTTACAATTGAAAGAACTAGTTAGTTATTTAATTTTGTAAAAGATGTAAAATTTAATTTTTCATTTAAATATGTAAATGAATGAATTCAATATTTTATGTAAAGATATATTTAGTTGACTGAATTAAAGAATCACCAGTACATAAAAAAATGGGACTTAAAATTCTGAATCATCTTAATATACACAGCGTGGTCACAAGTAAATAGACACCACCTTTTCAGAAAAAATTAAAATTTTCAGCCATATTCACAT